>NW_007248075.1:296676-296879 GCF_000164805.1 Carlito syrichta
CACCTCAGCCTCCCAAAGGCGCGGGATTACAGGCTGAGCCACCAAGCCCGGCTGGAACCCATGTTTTAAAATGCAGTGAACATAACAAAAACATGGAACCAACCATGTTGCCCATTGAAAAAGGACTGGATAAAAGTATATGGTACAAGCCAGGCTTGGTGGCTCAGCCTGTAATCCCACGCCTTTGGGAGGCTGAGGTGAGT
>NW_007248075.1:296952-300083 GCF_000164805.1 Carlito syrichta
AAAAAAAAAAAAAAAAAAAAAAATATATATATATAGTACATATACATGATGGAATATTACACAGCCATAAAGAAGGACAAAATTATGGACTTTGCAGCAACTTGGAGGAACTTGGAGTCTATAATGCTCAGTGATCTATCACAGAAACAAAGAACTGAGTATCACATGCTCTTACTCATAAGTGGACCTTGAACAATTTTCATACTATAAGAAAGGGATTGACAATGGCGGGAAACTGCTGGGGGGGAGGGGAGGAGAGACAGGATTGGCAGTAGCGGCAATCTGCCAGGGGAAAGGAGGCACATCTCATCAACAAGGGTACCTACATAATGCGCATTTGTATACCTAACCCTGAATTGTACCCCACATCTTTAAAATAAAATTTAAAAATCTAATTTTAAAAATGCAGTGAAAATGCTAAGGGAAAAAAGGTGAGAAAGGGTGGTGGAAGGGGACAGCTTAGCACTTTTACCTGGGCTGAGTGGGTGTGTTTCACCTCCCATAATCTCAAGATGATTAGTCCGGGGGTGGACCCTGCATATTAATCATCTGTCAGCTGAAGCTCCTGGGAAGACTAATCTATTCATAGGATGACATTGTCAAGAGAGAGTAGGCCCCGCAGTAGAAAAATGTCTTACAACTACTTCATCAACTAAGAAGTGATATGGATTTGAGTCTGTGGTGAGCCATGATTGTGCCACTGCACTCTAGCCTGGGTAGCAGGGTGAGACCCCCCCAACTCAAAGAAAAAAAAGGTGGGGGAGATATGGGATATAAAATGCTGTTTTCTTTCCGGCAACCTGAAACCTCTCTGATCAAGCCTTCCTCAGCATGTGTGGTTTTGAATAAGAAGGAACAAACAAACCTTTATGGCTGGTGGCCAAGAATAAAAGTGGTGACTCCATACACCTCAGTAACCTTGCTTCATGGGCTGTTTCTGCAAGTTTTTGGTAGCAATTTGGCTACAGGGGTGCAAGGGATTGGAAATGTAGAGGAAGAACAAGCAATCAGAGACGGTGAAGACGCTTGCCCTGCAAGTTTCCATCGTTGTGCTGCGATGACTCAGAGACCCATTGAAGCAAGGCAGTGCAAGACCTGAGGTAGGGTGCGCTGAGGATGGACCAAAACTAGTGATGACTGCACCCAATAATTTAAAGCAGAGAAATCGAAGGAGAAGCTGAAGATGAAAGATTGAGAAGCAGCATGGGTTAAAATAGAAATCTAGTCAAAGCAAATCTCCGGGCGCGAAGAGAGTAACATGAAAACGTTGAGACTGTTACTTCAATGTTTTTGTCAGCTAGTAATGTGGCCTCATCATGGGAGGGAAAGGAAATCAATTTCACTGACATTCAATACGAAAATATCTACCGTCAAAAATACTTTCCCAAAGCCAGGGCAGTGGAGTGTGCCCATGGTCCCAGCTACTCAGGAGGCTAATGTGGGAGGATCACTGAAGCTGAAGACGTGTGTGGTGCCCTGTGCTGATTGGTGTCTGTACTATGTTTGGCACCAATTTGGACCTCCTAGGGTTAGGGGACCACCGTGTTGCCCTAAAGGAGTGAACTGGCCCAGTCTGGGAAAGCAGTGGGTCAAAACTCCTCTGCTGATCAGTAGTATCATACCTTTTTTTTTTCTGATTGTCAACATAGATTTATTTTTTTATTTTCTATTTTAATTTATTTAAGAGGTGGGGTACAAGTCGGGATTAGGTATACAAGTGGTCGTTGAGTATCACACCTTTGAATAGCCACAACACTCCAGCCTGGACCACATAGCGAGACCCTGTCTCTTCAATAAAAACTACTTTTTTTTTTTTAAGTTGGAGTCTCACTCTGTCACCCAGACTGGAGTGCAGTGGCACGCTCCCGGCCACCGCAGCCTCCACCTGCTGGGCTCCAGTGATCCTTCCACCTCAGCCTTCCAAGTAGCTGGAACTACAGGCACGTGCTACCACACCTGGTTAATTTTTTGATTTATTGTAGAGAGGAGGTCTCACCAAGTTGCCCAGGCAGGTCTCGAACCTGCGGGCTCAGGCAATTCACTCACCCCAGCCTCCCAAAGCGCGAGATTACAGGCTGAGCCACTGAGCCAGGCTAAAAAAAAAATACCTAACTCTAAACAAAGAAATTTACCTCGTGGCAGACAGTGCCATCAATAAAGTGACAGGAGACTCCTGGGCATCCCCCCAGCCAGGTCCCAACTCCCGCTGAGCTCACAGCTGTCACCATTCACTAGGCTTAGTTTCACATCCGACTCTCAGGTCAAAGGTCATAGGTGGTTCCCCTTCAGAAGTGTATGTTTCACCTCCCTTTATGTTCATTCCAGTCCAGCCCTTACCTTCACTCGTGAATTCTGAGCATACTTGTATATACACCCTCACTACCGTATTAAGCGAGACTCCCGACTAAAAGGGAAAACAGCAGACTCTGCCCTGGAGTTGCTGGAAGTACTCAAGGGAACGGAGATACAGACACAGAAATAACCAATCCACAGTACCGTGTGATAAGCACTGCCCGTTTCTGTTTTACTTTATACTAAAGTACAGTGTACATGCAGAAAAGTGTACACACACAGGAGCACTCTGAAAGGAGCATCTGAGTTTGTCTGGGAAATCAGGGGAGGCTTCCCACAAGAGGTGAAGCTGGAGGTGAAACCCTGGAGGACAAATAGTATTTACAGACAGGCAGGCAGCAGCAAAGAGAGTGGGTATTCCAGGGAAGGGGTTCTTCCAGCCTACCTTCTCCAGAAGATTTCCATCACTACTCAGCCCTCACTGATCAACATCTCATAATGACAGCTAACTACCCAAGGGGTAGCATGTAGTTTAGGGTAAAGACCTCTACCATGCTGTATCGCCCATGCGTATTTTTCTGCTTGCTTGGTTTTACTCTCCAAATAGATATAGTCAGGGTTGTGTGATGAGTTAGACCAACTCCTCCCTGTAACATTGGGTAAAGAAGTCCACTTACAGCCGGGCTCGGTGGCTCAGCCTGTAATCCCGCACCTTTGGGAGGCTGAGGTGAGTGAATTGCCTGAGTCCGCGGGTTCGAGACCCACCTGGGCAGGCGAGACCTCATCTCTACAATAATCAAAAAATCAGCCGGGCGTGGTTAGCGCGCGCCTGTAATTCC
>NW_007248075.1:300155-302303 GCF_000164805.1 Carlito syrichta
CGGAAGGCTGAGGTGGAAGGATCGCTGGAGCCCAGCAGGTCGAGGCTGCGGTGGCCGGGAGTGGCCACTGCACTCCAGTCTGGGTAACAGAGTGAGACTCCAACTCAAAAAAAAAAAGAAGTCCACTTACATAAAGCTCAACTTCTTCATTATAAAGGATTGCTGGGAAAAAATGAACCTAGATGAGGATTGGCAAACTATGATGGATGGGCCAAGTCCAGCCAGCCATATGTTTTTGTGAATAAAGTTTTATTGGAACAAAGTTGTGTTCATCTACCCATTGTCTGTGACTGATTTTATGACATGATGGAAAAGTGAGTAGTTGAATGGAGATTGTCTTGCCCTCAAACTCTGAGATGCTTACTATCTTGTCCATTGCAGAAAAAGTTTTCTGACCTCTGAACTGTGCATTTAGCATGTGTTTGTTATTATAATTACTGTTAGTCCTAGTGATTCTAATTTTTAATGCCTAGTATATTATCTTCTCCTCAACACCAACCCTCTACTCCTGAGTCCAACTTAAATTATAAATTCTTTTCACTTTAGTAGGTTTATTGTTAAAAACATTTTTAAAAATGTTTTTCTCTACATTATTAAAGATACTACTAGCCAAGTGTGGTGGCTCATGGCTATAACCCTAGCACTTTGGGAGGCCGAGGTGGGAGGATTGCTTGAATCCAGGAGTTTGAGACAAGCCTGGGCAATCTAGCAAAACCTTGTCTCTACAATAAATCAAAAAAGTAGCCAGGCATGGTGGCACACGCCTATAGTCCCAGCTACTTGAGAGGCTGAGGCGGAAGAATGGCCTGAGCCCAAGAGGTCGAGGCTGCAATGAGCCATGGTTGCACCATTCTGCCTAAGTGACACACTGAGACTCTGATTCAAAAAATAATTTTAAAAAAACCTACCACCCCAGGGTATCCCTACTTTGAGTGGCTAGAATGTCAGCCCCGAGAAGCAAAGGCTTGGGTTCATTACCCACTGCGTGGCTGTGTGCCTAACACAGAGAGAGCTTGCAAAAGTGGGTCTGAAAGGGTGAGGTAGCCCAGAGTCAAGACTGGAGGTGGTGAGCAAACAAGGTAAGATGGGAGCACAGCAGGTAGGCACCCCCCACGCCCCTTGGCTTTAAATACAGCAACTCACTTGTCTGGCAGCCCTAAGGAAAATTGCTGTACCTTTCCTACCTTTTCTGCCTCCTTGACCAAAGTCCTTGTTTCAGGGAGACATGGACATTCATAGGTTTTCTTCTGTTACTTTGGGTAAAGGGTGGGAGCGGGGACCAGATTGCCAGGACAAGCCTTCAAAGGAAAACTATTAATTTAACAGAATGTGAATGTTCTGAGTGAAGCATTTCATTTATAATGTCTTAGAAAAGAACAACTTACCGGGGGAAAAAGTTCATCTGAAAAATACCAAGATTAAGACACATATGTATCATTGAATCAAATTATATCTCCTTAGATATTATTATACTATTAACATTTTTCCATTACTGTCAATTTTCCTCCGCCTTTCTCATGAGTATTTTTAGGATTGAAAAAAAGGGGAAAGCTTTCGTTGTGTGGCACATGATGGTGCCTAAACATTTGTGTGAAGGTTTTATTGGTGTCCGTCTGTCCATGGGAGGCCATTAGAGTCCGCCATTTTTTGTCTTTGTCTGTTTTTCAATCCTCCAGTGCTCAGTGATCATGGACAGACCTGAAAATGGCACATCTCAGAAGTACTTCTAGAGAACTTGGCTTACTTCCACCCTGCTTTCCTCCTTTGGTGAGTGTAGTCTCCCGCTGGAACATGTAGGCAAGCTGTGGGGGGCGGAAATGGTGTAATTAATTTGTAAATGCTTTTCCTCATGAACCTTTGTGGCTCCTTGGCCTTTGGTTTTTATTCAGCTTAAGATATCATTTCCTGGTTTCACCTGGCCTCCCTTTTTTTCTACTAAACAAAAGTAATAGGCCGGGCTTGGTGGCTCAGCCTGTAATCCCAGCACTTTGGGAAACCGAGGTGAGTGGATTGCCTGAGCCCACAGGTTCAAGACCAGCCCGGGCAACTTGGCGGGACCTCATCTCTACAGTAAATAAAAAAATTAGCCGGGCGTGGTAGCACGCGCCTGTAGTTCTAGCTACTTGGAAGGCTGAGGCGGAAGGATCG
>NW_007248075.1:302323-319664 GCF_000164805.1 Carlito syrichta
GCCGGAGCCCAGCAGGTTGACGCTGGGGTGGCCGTGAGTGTGCCACCGCACTCCAGCCTGAGTGACACACTGAGACTCCAACTCAAAAAAAAAAAAAAGTATTATCTGTTTTGCCTGTTTCACCCCTTCCAGGGGGTGAGAGGTGACAGAAAGTGCTCATTCATTCTCTCATCGCTCCACTGATTGTCATGCCCCTCCAGAGTGACAAAGTGATTGTCACTTTGTATATAGTGACAATCAAAGCAGACATTTCTGTTTTTACAACTGGAACATTCTGGGGGAGTGGGGGATAAACCATCAATGATTGGGAAAAAAATAACAAGAAAAGAAATGGTGATAAGTAATTTATGGAGATTTTAAATGTTACAGTGCTTGGCTGGAGTAACAAATCCAGGTGCATTTAAACTGTGATCTAAGTAACAAGAAGTGACCAGTCTTGCAAAGACCAGGGAGAATATAAGATTTGGGTATAGGATTTGGCTGAAGACTGGGATATGCTTAGATTTTTTTTTGGGGGGGGGGAGTATTTGAAAACAAATGACTAGGAAAATCAGAAATTTTAAACTCAGAATAATAAAACCTGAAGTATAGTCAGGTATCTGATTCTTAAGAATACGTGTATCTGCCGGTATCATGACCAACCAAATTGTTTTATTTCTTTTATATGTTTCTGCTGGAAAGAAGGGCATGGTATTAAACATAGTATATAAGGGGTCCCCCTCAAAAAATGAAATTTATTTTATAAAAAATTATGTATTTGTTCTTACATGTTTAAACTTGTCACCTTGTCAAAATACTCTCCATTTAATGCAATTCACCTATCAAGATGCTTTTTCCACTGCTCAAAACAATTTTTGAACTCGTCAATTTAGGTGCCTTTTAGTGCTTCTGCTATTTTTTGTTTCACCTCTTCCAAGTGTTTCCCTTTGAGGACTTTTTTCATCCTGGGAAACAAACAAACAGACAGACAAAGGCTGCTCAGGGTAAGATCAGGTGAATAGGGAGGGTGGAGTATGGGGTCATGCTGTTTTTTAAATCAAAAACTGCTGAAGCACTCTGTACAATGTGAGTAGGTGCATTGTCATGGTGGAAGAACCAGTCACCTGTTTGCCACAAAAAATTCACTGAATGGAACGCAGCCTCTCACAACAATGCTAGCTGGTACACTGATACTGATGGCTTCCTAGAACACTCGCCTAGCAGGGGAAGACTGTACTGCAAGGGGCCCACACTCCAAAAATAATTTCACTTTTGGGGGGAGTCCCCCCTTCTATGTGGTCTGGTAATGAAAGGTGACTCTACTATTTATTATTTTCTTTCTAATCCAATTGCAACACCAGGTAAGTTTACAGCAGAGTTAAAATTTTGGAAGGAGTTTGAGAGGGTCCATAGATATATCATCTTGTGATGACTTTCATTTAGACTAGGAGATGCCCATCACCACTCAGGAAGTGCTTAAGGGGACCACACACGAGTTTATATACCAAGATTTAAGCAACTCTCTCGTGCCTGGTGAGACGAGGAAATGAGAAGTGGAGGAACTTGGATCATTACACTCAGGTTGAAAGTCAATTCCATTCATCAGTCACAGACTCCTGTTGGCTCTTAGCACTACACTCAGAGCTGAAGCACGGATCGCACAGTTGGATTAGAAAGGCAAATGCATAGTGAACATGGCTTGCACAGGATACA
Organism: Carlito syrichta; assembly: GCF_000164805.1. Taxonomy (NCBI): domain Eukaryota; kingdom Metazoa; phylum Chordata; class Mammalia; order Primates; family Tarsiidae; genus Carlito; species Carlito syrichta. Next base: position 304,016 of record NW_007248075.1, read on the forward strand.
TTTAAGGGGCATTTGGAGACGATTATTGGATTTATTTGGCAGAAGGTCATCTCTGGGATTGCATGATGTCACTTAGGAGGAGTCATCTTGCTACTGGTAGGTTTTGGGTCTGTCTTAAGGGTCAGTGGAGGTCAAGATTAACCAGACAGTGATAGGGATTTTTGGTGGCTGGAGGCTTCCCATTATGGCACTTCTAGTCTCAGGAAAGATGCTTGGTCACCTGTACTATTCCTGAGCCTGTGAAAATGCCACAATCTTCCTGGAATCCAATAATGAAAGAAGAACATGTATGGAAAGAAAAAATAACAAGCACATACATCAAAAGGTGAAAACCTCCTTCTCTTGTTCCTGTTCCTGGCATAACTACCTATCACTTTTTCATAAAAATATATGAAAAAAATAAAAAACATGTGTAAGAAAAAATTGTCTTATCTAGAATATAGGTATATCCTTAGAAATAATAAAAGTCATATATATTCTCATACACACAACAATATATACTATATATACTGGCCTGACAATTGCTTGAATCACTTAAAGATTTATCTTGGAAACATTTTATATCTTTATATACAGATCTGAATCATTTTCATTTTTTAAAGGCTGCATTGTATATTATTTTGTGTAATCATAACAAAATTTATTTTAGTCTTTTATTGCTAGACCTTTCAAGTATTTTTATTTTATGTTTCTTTATTATATTCAATGAGGCTTATCCTTGGCCTTCTCTTTTGACTCTTTCCATAGGAGGCTTTGCAGGGGGATTGCCGGATCAAAATGCATTTGCATTTTAAATTCTCAAAGAAAATTACAAATAGTCTTTGCCAAAACACACATTCTCACCAAGAGCGTTGGAGTGACCCTACTTTCTCATATTCTCTTCCACCTGGGGTGCTTTCACACTTTTTTTTTTTGGCTGCTCCATTAGGTGAAAACTTTTGTTTCTTTTTTGTGATTTGTATCATTTTAAAATAATTTAAAATAAAGGGTAAACACTCAAGAGAATATGGGGTTTGAGAACAAGGTTTGTTCTAATCCGGGTACAGGTCTACAGTCCTTTAGCCAAAATTCTTGGAGCCAGGTTTATTTTAAAATTCAAAACTCTCCAGATTTTGAAAGATAATATATACAGATGTCATAAGTTAGGAACCACTCCCAACCCAGTCTGTGCTGGAACTCCTTAAGCAACAAATTATTACGTCTAAGCAAAAGGCATGAATGTCCCCACAAAATGGTCTACCGAAAGATAATAAATACCCTCATATCAGTTCAGAAAAAGGTTTTGCCACGAAATACAGTCAGATCAGATCAAATCTTGCCTCTAAATAAGTTATAAGAAAGACATTTTTGCATTCAGAGCTTTTCGATTTCAGATATCATGTTAAGATATCATGAACTTGTATAAAGAACTGCTTCATGAATAGAGAAGGGACAGGACTCCTCTAGGTTGGGTAGACAGCACAGAGGTGAGTACGACAAGGAACCTTGGAACCACGCAGAGCTCGCCAAAAAGACCTGCCAAGAACATCTGATGAGTTTCTCTTTGTTCTTCATTGGTTTCTTTGGGCAAGGGAAATTTTGTACCATTGACCAGTGGTTGATCTCACTGTTGTTCATGAAAGAGTTTCAGGAGTTTCTGCTCTGCACTCAGTGAGTATGTGAGTACTTCTTGAAACATATCAAAGGTGATATGCACCGTTGTAAGTGACTGAAACGAATGACCTGGCTCCTTTTCATAATTCCTCGTTCTCTTTCCTTCTCTGTCCTCATTTTTCATGGTTAAAGTTGACTTATATGAACCAAATTATATGCCCTGCTTTAGACACAAATTGGGAAATATCTTATTCTTTTGATGACTCATAGTCTTTGTCTAAGTTTTAGCCTTTATCAGCAGGATTTTAAAGTGCATACTAATTGAAGAATAGATGAATTAGCAGAAATCATGATAGATTTGTCCCCAGGAGACAACAGAAAGCCATCTTTGAGCAAGAGGAAGGAGAACAAAACTGCAAGTAATATAAATCTTTTCTGGGCTAATTCTCACAATGTTTTCCAGAGATGAAGTAACTCGCCCAGTGTCATTCAGTTCAATGAGCTGAACATCACAGCTATACAAGCATTTCTATTATAAAGCATATCATATCTACATTATTCACGATTGGGAGGGGGTCTTTTCCTCTATAGTGAATGGCAGACCTGACATTTGAACTTAATCTACCTTAGCCTTTTTCGCTCTTCCTGCCTCTCTGCTTTTGATAAGCTTCATTTAGTCAATAAGATTATTCTTGTGAGTTTATTCTGATTGCTGGAAATGACTGTGTGGTGAATTATGTTGGGAAGGATTCTGAAGCTGAATCCAAACTAGGCAGTCAATAATCAGTGCATTCCAAAGGTATAGGTGGAAGTGGTGTGAGGGCGTAAATGGGGCACATTTGCCATACATTTGCTATTCTTGGACTGGGTCATCTTTGAAATCCTTGACTTTTTCAGGATTCTGTAAAACACACATTTATTTGAAACTATATCACAAAATTTCACTTTGTTTAGCATCATCAGTCAGCAGGGAAATGCAAATTAAAACTACCCACCTGCATGGCTAAAAAAGAGGTAATCCTAAGTTCTGACGAGGATGTGGTACAGCCAGAGATCCCATACATTGTTGGTGGGAGTCCAGATTGGTACAACCACTTTAGAAAGCTATCGTTATCTACAAAGCGTACATCCACGCATCTTCTGACTCTGTTTTCATTCCTAGGTAAAAACCTTACAAAAAGCACTAATATGTTCACCCAAAAACATGTACAAAGATCTCATGGTACTACTATTCCTAATAACCCCAAACTAGAAAAATACCCCAAAGCTCATCAACGTTAGAATTGGTAAATAAATTAGGGTATACACACAGCACTGGAATATTGTACATCAATGAGAATGAATAAAAGGTGTGACTACATACAAAAATGTGGATAAATCTCGTATGTAATAGGATATGCCATTTGATTCCAGTATGTATAGACACATATGCAAAACTAATCTCCAGTGCTAGAAGTTAGGGGAGCACTTACCTGGTAGAGTGGAGGTGATGACTGCAATGGGAGGTATTGGTCATGTTGCTTGGTCATGTCCTCTTTCTTCAGCTCAATGGTGGTCACAGGTGTTTGTGAAAATTCACTGAACCATACACTTAAAGTCTGTGTGCTTTTCTAGAAATAAGGATAGTTTAATTTAAAAAGTATAAAATATTTTTAAATTCTTTATTTTGTTTTATTTTTTAAAATTTTATTTTAAAGATGTGGGGTACAATTCAGAGTTAGGTCTACAGTTGGTCTTCATACAGGTAAAGTTTGGGCCTCACTTTGGTCCCCACTTCACCTGGTTTGAGATCAGGTACCCTTATTGATGAAGTATGCCTCCCCCCTCCCTCCCCTGGCCCACTACTGTCAATCCCTTTCTTATAGTATTATGATAATTGTTCAGGGTTCACTTATGAATGAGAACATATGGTACTCAGTTCTTTGTTTCTGTGATATATAACTGAACATTATTGACTGTAAGTCCATTCAAGTTGCTGCGAAGTTCATAATTTTGTCCTTCTTTATGGTGGCATAATAGTCCATCATGTATATGTACTATTTTTTTTTTTTTATCCAGTCCACTTTCAATGGGCAGCATGGTTGGTTCCATGTTTTTGCTGTTGTGAATAATGATGCAATAAACATGTGTGTGCAGGTATCTTTTTCATAGAGTGATTTGAGTTCATTTAAGTATATTCCCAGCAGGAGATGGCTGGATTGTATGGAAGGTTGATTTTTTGATCTTGTAAGAATTGCCACATTGTTTTCCCATAGTGTAGGAAGTCCTAGCTAGAGCAATCAGACAAGAGAAGGAAATCAGGGTCATCCAAATAAGAAAAGAGGAATTCAAGTTATCCCTCTTTGCTGATGATATGATTCTATACCTTGAAAATACAAGAGAATGTCAGAAACCTTCTTGGCTCTGATAAAGGACTTTGGCAAAGTCTCAGGGTACAAAATCAATATGCAAAAGACAGTCGCATCCTCATACACCAGCAACAAACAGGCAGAGAAACAAATAAAAAGTACAATCCCATTCATGATAGCAACAACAAAAAAAAATGGAAACACCTCAGCATCTTCCTAATCAGAGAAGTTAAAGACCTGTACAACGAAAACTATAAAACATCGCTCAAAGAAATCAAAGAAGACACAAATAAATGAAAATATAGTCCATGCTCATGGATTGGAAGGAGCAACATTGTTAAGATGTCTATCCTACCCAAGGCAATCTATAGATTTAACGCAATACCCATTAAATTATCAGCAGCATTCTTCTCAGTCCTAGAAACGACAATACAGAAATTCAAATAGAAACATAAACAACCACAAATAGTCAAAACAATCCTCAGCAAAAGAAACAAAGTAGGAAGTATCATACTTCCTGACTTTAAACTTTATTATAAGGCTACAATAGTCAAAATAGCCTGGTATTGGTACAAGCGTAGGCATATAGACCAATGGAACAGGATAGATATTCCAGAAGCAAAACCTCAATTTCTCAACCAACTCATCTTTGACTTTGACAAAGCTTCCACCAACAACCACTGGGGAGAGGAGAACTTTTCAGTAAATGGTGCTGGGAAAACTGGCTGACAACATGCGGACGATTAAAACAAGACCCCTACCTATCACCATACACAAAAATCAACTCTAAATGGATCAAAGACCTAAACTTAAACCTCAAACTGTAAGAACCTTAGAAAATGCAGGAGACGCCCTTATGGAAATTGGAACTGGCAACCAATTCCTGATCAAAACCCCAAGTATCTATGCCATAAGAGACAAGATAGACAAGTGGGACCTCATCAAACTGAAAAGCTTCTGCAAAGCAAAGAAACCGTCAAGAGAGCGGGAAGACAGCCCACAGAATGGGAAAAAATATTTGCCAACTGTATCTGAAAAAGGCCTAAAATCCAGAATCTACAAGGAGCTTAAATGTGCTGAAAGGAAAAAAAATTGTAAATTCTATATGTTGAAGAAAAACCTTCTCAAACATTTTTACTCCAAAGCTAAAATATTTTCCTAATGACATTATTTTCAGTGCCAGCAAGTGTTTATTTTGGCTTCCCACAGTCTACCCCACATACAAATATCCTGAATCCCTACAGAGCATCTCCAAGCCGCTGGACTTTATTCTTCCACTACCTAATGAGTTTTAGGATGGGCATCCAGGCTTCTCTGAGACCTACTGTAAAAGAGGGAGGAAAAAGATAGTAAAAAGATAGTAAAACAAGTGCTTTGATAGCACTTTTAAAAATTCATAACAGGAATAAAAAGAAGTGACGGCTGTTTAATGCATACATGTGCAAAAAAAAAAAAGATTTGTGGTGCTGTAAAGGGCATCAGTCATATGTTGCGCCAGGTACGACTGTACTGCTTCTGAAAGAATAGTCTTAGTTCTTTCCTTGGCCTTTATCTTGTGAATAATGGATTCAGCTGTTTATAGGCCTCAGTGCATTTGGAGGGAGGGACTGGAAGAACATGCTTACCAAATCTGCACTCTCCTGACATTTCCTTACTCTGTTGGAAGCCGCTTCCGATATCTGTCCTGCAGTTGTTTCCCATTCCCGGTGTTTCTACTTGTCATTCTTTTCTTTTTTTTCTCTCCCATGGGCTGGCCAGTCTAAATCACAAATGCCCATCTGGGTGATACAAGTATTGCTAATAAAAAACAAATCATACTCACTTTAGAAAGTCAGTATCGTGAGCAGATACCTTCTTTTGAATGCATTATCAATTGTAACATGAGAGGAAAATTAAAGCATGTATTTCCCAAGTATAGAAATGAAGTGCAATCGCCATGCAACCTCCAGGCCCATGGCACAGTATACATGGGTGGTATGGTGTTACTCATCTCAGCAGGAAAGCAGCTCAGATCAGCGATACAGTTCACAGGAGATGCCCTAGAGTGACAGCAGTGGAAAGATAACAAACACAGAATGTGAGTCCAGGCCACAACTTGTGAGCATGGGTTCTTGTGATTCACATTAGCTGAGGCGGTTGTTGGTTTCCCATCAAATGGAAATGCCTTAAAAAATGAAGGCTATTCCTGAGACTCTCCATTGTGTCAAGTCTAAAGCCCACTTGAGTTTCCTACAGAATTTATAGTTGTGATGTCTAAGGGCGGTTTCTTAAATACATGCGTAGTCATAATATACCGCCATTTAGAAATGTGCTGTTTCATTCAGGTCAGTTTAACAGCTAACTAAAGCTTATTCCTTAGGCAGCAGCAGTTTGTTGTTGTTGTTGATCATGTCAGTTGGAAAATATTTACAGACCTATTGTAACACTTTCCTGCTGTCTTAAATAGATTTTAGAGAACGTGGTTTAACTTTGATAACATAGTTATCATTCTATGCATCGGCTGTTCAGAGGAGCATTTATACTGGGGCTCCCTCGAAGGCTATAGGGTGGGTGGTGCCCTGGCCTTGCATCAAATGCCCCAGGTGGCATGTTTATTTTTCCTGTGGTTTACATGTTCCTTCTGCCTTTTCCTCTGATATCAAGCTATCAGCTGTCAGTTCTTACTTCTCTCTGTGATCTTATTTACAGAAAAATTTTGGGCTTTGTTTTTTGATTTCCTTCCACCAGTCTAATTAGTACTGTAGAACATCTAACTAGGCTCTTGTGTGCCTTGGCAAAGTGTAAAGGGGTTCTGAGAAAGGGTCTGGTCAGGTCTTTCATAAATAAATACATGTAATAGGCTTTGACCAGTTTCTAGCATTTTTAGTAGGAGCTTAATATTAACTGCTACTATTATTATTGTTGTTGTTGTTAATATAATTACTAGAATTCATGCACGTGCTAGATAAGGATAAATTAAGGAGTAACCGGGCTCAGTGGCTCAGCCTGTAATCCCGCGCATTGGGAGGCCGAGGTGAGTGAATTCCCTGAGCCCACGGGTTCGAGACCCACCTGGACAACTTGGCGAGACCTCATCTCTACAATAAATCAAAAAATTAGCCGGGCGTGGTAGCATGCGCCTGTAGTTCCAGCTACTTGGAAGGCTGAGGCGGAAGGATCGCCAGAGCCCAGCGCGTCGAGATTGTGGTGGCCAGGAGTGGCCACTGCACTCCAGTCTGGATGACAGAGTGAGACTCCAACTCAAAAAAAAAAAAAAAAATTAAGGAGTGGAAGAAAATACAATATTCCTTCCTCTTATCCATAGGGGATATGTTCCCTGATCCCCCAGGGATACCTGAAACTTTAGATAGGACCAGATACTATTTTTTCCCCCATATGCACATACCTACAGTAAAGTTTAATTTGCAACTTAGGCACAGTAAGAGATTAAGAATAGTAAATAATAATATAATAGAACTATTATAAGAATAGTACAAAAAAAGTTACTAACTTTTGCAGTTTGAAGTGCAACAGCAAAACTGGCACAAATTTTTTTTCCACAACTTCATAGATAGAAGATTTGTTCTTACTATAGATCTTAGCAAAATTCAGCATACGATTTTTTTTTCTTTCCTTATAAAGTCGAGAACGTTCACCTTTTCATTTAAAAGATCTGCAAGCTGGGCTCAGTGGTTCAGCCTGTAATCCCGCGCCTTTGGGAGGCTGAGGTGAGTGGATTGCCTAAGCCCGTGGGTTCGAGACCTGCCTGGGCAGGTGAGACCTCATCTCTACAATAAATTTAAAAATTATCCGGGCGTGGTAGCACACGCCTGTAATTCCGGCTACTTGGAAGGCTGAGGTGGAAGGATCGCCGGAGCCCAGCAGGTCGAGGCTGCAGTGGCCAGAAGTGGCCACTGCACTCCAGTCTGGGTGACAGAGTGAGACTCCAACTCAAAAATAAAAAAATAAAAATAAAAAAAATAAAAGATCTGCAAAGACAGCTTCTCTTTGGCATATCTGGATTGCCAGTTTAGGGTCATTAATTAAGTAATTTGTGGGTGACTTGAGTGCAAGCACTGTGATCCGATCACTGAGATGGCTGTCAAGTGACTAATCGGGGGGTAACAGATACCGCGTGGACATGCTGGACAAAAGGATGGTTCACCTCATGGGTGGGATGGTGCAGGATGGCACTAAGTCTCCTCATACTACTCAGAATGGTGCAGTTGGAAACTGCAAGATTGTGTTTTTCTGGAATTTTTTACTTAATGTTTTTGTACCACGGTTGACTGTGGGTGACTGAAGCCGTAGAAAGCAAAACTGTGAATAAGAGGGAATTACTGTACACTCAAACTTGAAATGACTCAGTTACGATAGAAGTTTATTTATCACATGTAGAAGAGCCCAGGATAGGGTTGAGGCCATAACATGATTAAGCCATTCAGGCTTCCTCCACATTGGTTTTCCCTCTCTCACCGAGAATTCCAATGTCAACCGCATCCACTCAGAGGAAGAGGAAGGAGAGGAAGAAATGATGGTGGGAGGTTCCCAGCGTCAGATCGGGAAATGCCACACATCACTCACAGTCCTATTGACTAGTACTCAGTCATGTGGTCATACCTCGCTGCAAGGGAGCCTGGAAAATGTAATCTAATTCAGTGCTCTGGAGAGAATGGAGATGGATTTTGATGGATGGCTTATCAGCTTCTGCTACAGTGTTTTTGCGTAGAGAGTTTGTGACATTACTTTTGACAATTCTGAAGCCATTTTTTCTTCTCTATCGTTTTTACTATTTGTTTAAAGTGTACAGTTAAGCCAATTTTTAAACTTACTTTGCTAAAACTGCTATCACTTGAAAATTGGCTTCATTATGTCATGGCAGTATGCCTGTATGTCTTTATGCAAATGTTCCCTGCCAGTGTCTAAGTGGGCACTCCATATGAAATTAATCTTAATGTGCAAATGATGGACTATAGAGCAAAGATCTCTTGCTTTGGAGTTACCCAGACCAATTATATCCCTGCATTGCCACACACCAGTGGTAATATCTTGGATATGAACTGAGCCTTTTGAAGTTAGCATTTCTTCAATAAAATGCAGATAGCAATAGCTCTAAAAATATTATACTAATTTATATAAAATTACCTATTTGGTGTTGGCTGCATAAATGTTCCAACTGTAGTTATAGTTACTTAATAATATCACTTTATTAAAATAGCATAATGATTTATATTATCTAAATAAATACATATAAATAGTGATATCATAATGCTGATATTTTTGTAAGTGTGGATATGATAGAAGCTATTAATCAGCTTAGTCTTTGCATATTTTGGTTTACAACACCTAATGAAGATTGGATCTTTGAAGTATGGCTCACAGCATATTCAGAAGAATCAGTGGCATTTTGGAACTATGATCTGTGGGGATCAACTCAAATGTGATAATAAGAAATGGTTTTTGCCTTTTCAGTACTCCAATATCTGGTTAACAATTCTTGAGATTAAGTCCTGTCTGCTAAACTAGTTCATGCAGTTTCTGTCTCCTGACTGATTCAGAAATCCATATCAGGGGTGGTCCCAGAAACAAACAAAATAGGGTATGGGAATTGCTGTGCTCATAACTTGACAGTTTACCATGTCTAAGCTAAATATACGTCAAAGTGTCTTACTTTATGATTGTTTACAGTTGCTGTTCTTGTTGTTACTTTAGATAATATAACACTAACATATTTATAACATTTCCTATTTTTCTAAAGGCATCCATATATGTTATCTCATTTAATCCCTGATTCCTGTTTCTGGGGGACTTTACAAATGAGGAAATGATAAATGATATCAATGAGTAAGTGACTCAAATTCAGATATTTTAATTCACAGTATTACCCTACTACTACACTATATTATACTGCAGCTGTCATTTCACTACAGCTACCTTTGAGAAATTCTTTTTTTTTTTTTTTTTTGAGTCAGAGTCTCACTCTGTTGCCCAGGTTGCCAGGCTGGAGTGCAATGGCACGCTCATGGCCATCCCAGTGTCGACTTGCTGGGCTCCGGTGATCCTTCCGCCTCAGCCTTCCATGTAGCCAGAACCACAAGCGTGCGCTACCACACCTAGCTAATTTTTAAAAATTTATTGTAGAGATGATGAGGTCTCACCAAGTTGCAGAGGCTGTTCTCGAACCCATGGGCTCAGGCAATCCTCTCATCTTGGCCTCCCAAAGTGCTGGGATTACCAGCTTGAGCCACCACACTCAGCCTAGAAATATCTTAAAAATGCTAATTGTTTTATTTCAGAGAAAATTTTGCTTTAAATATGAAGACTTCATTCAACAAGACCATGAAGTATCAATTGACCTAGTAAAGGGGAACCATAATCCAATAAATTTGCTTAGTGCAGTCGTGTATCTCTAGCCAGCCTCAGAAGACTATAATTATGTCCACTCAGGGAAAGAAATAACTTTTGGCTTTCCATTTTAGAAAGTATTAAATTTCAAAATCTCAGGAAGGCGTATTTTGTGTATCATAGCTTAGTTTAAACCGATCAATTGTTAGTAGTAATAATCTGTTCTTAATTACCCCACTCAAATTGAATAATCTTAGCATCGCCCAGGTCTCAAACTATCTCATCCTCATTTCTTCAAGAAACAATGAGCAGCATTATATGAAAGACACATATAGCTCCAAGTTTAAGTTTTCTTTGACATAAATAGAGTGAACTTTTACAAATGTGTACAGATCATGTACATTTTTACGAGTTTGATGGAAAGCTTTCGGAGATGTTTCTAACATTTTGGCTCTCTTTCCAGTCTCTTGAGTCTTTCTCAGGCTTGGCAAGATTATTTTGTTACCAGCTAAATACTTGTACAGCCATGGCAGCAAGGAAGTCAAGGATCCATATCAAACTCATCTTGTTTTTTCAGATGCAAGTAATCAATCCTAATACTGTTTTGATTTCATTTACTAAGAATTATATTTTTATAAAACTTGGAGAGGAAAATTTAGTGGAATAATTTTAGGAAGTGCTTCAATTGTATCTGAGAGTCAAAACAATACTTAATTTCAGGAGTTAATTACCAGGAACTATTCTTAAATTTTCTACCGTGTTGACCACTGTTAGGAAGTACGTATGTGTTTTAACCACCAAGAATCCTGTGGACACCCGTAACCTTATTAGCTGTGCCTTGGAAATGCTCTCTCCCTAGCAGCCTAGCAAACTGACTTTAAATCATTGCTGAAATGCCATGTCTTTTCACAAGGGAGTGGCCAGAAGAAAACTGACATTTCTATAATATATGTTGCCATTTAAGTTTCCTAAGCTAAATTATCTTTATATTCATTTGTCTTCCCTTTTCCTCCTAAAACAAATTAAGCCTTTGATTTAGACGTGTTTTGAAGACATGAATCAGCTTTGGTATCGCTCTCCTACTTTGGAATGTCACATACACACCCACATCAATGTTTTTGTGTAAGATTCTAAACTCCTAGATGGCAGGAGTCTGTATTTTCTCTTGTAATCTAACTTGCCACCCCACAGATAGTAGGCAGCTGTTCAGTGTTTTGATTATGATAATGATTTTAAATAAAAGAACAGGATCTTGTAGAAGTCAACCTTTTTTTTGGACATTGGATAGCATAAACCAAGATCTATAATTGAGACCAGATTGAAGTTATTGACTTGAACCTGAGCTCGAGGTTGACCGTCCTTTCAGTCTTCGTAGCACTGGTGAGAGACCCCATCAAAAGTAGAGGTCACATGATGAGCCTTGCTCTTCAAATCATGGTCTACAGAACAGCAGCTGCGGTGTTATCTGGAACCTTTTTGCAAATGCAGATTCTTAGGCCTCGTTGTCATCCTACTGAGTGATTCTCTGTGTATACATAATCTTCAGATGACTTGCACATGCCACAAAAGTTGAGAAGCACTAATATAGAAGACACCTTGGCCTAGAAGCACTGTCATGATACTTATAGTTTTTCATTAGCAGCATCAGTAAACATTCATATTTTTAAACATAATCCACCTGAACTATTAAGCTGCTACTTGGACAAATTTCCCAAAATCTTATCATTTAAATTTTCATTTAAGATTTGATATAAGAATTTGAGACATTTCCTTGCTTGTTATAGGGTATAAAATAATAATATTTCTTTATAAAAATGAATGTCTTTCCTAACCTATATGTCTGGAAAATTGATATTCAGTATTCTATTTTGAGAGTGGAGTCATGTCTTTTTATGCCTAATGGTATAAAAAGTATACAGATGACCAAAGACGTCTGTGTTTTTTCTTAGATACAACCTTGACTTTTTCCTGAATTTTAGGGTTTTTAAAGTTCTTTATCTAGTAAAATCTGACTTTGTGGTGTTCCAACATGAGATAGTCAGCATCACTGAGAGCCAGTTTGTCCCCATGTGATTTTGTTCTGACTTGCCGTTTATTTGGAAATGAATCACATTATAGTGATCTGTCATTTGGTTTATTTTTGTTCTAATTTTTTTCTTCTTGTATCTTACTGATCATTTCCTTGCTTTTGCCCTTTTGTTTCTATGTTATCTGAACTCATGTGGTCTGGTACCAATTGTTTCAATTAGCAATTCTCTTCTTTTCTGCATTCTCTTCAGGAATTCTTGGATTTGGACACATTCTGTTCCCAGTTTCTCCTGGGAGAGACTGATAAGGAAATTAAATTACCACTGGATACAGCACATTTCAACATCACTCTACATTTTCTAAATGTCTGATTTTCATTTCAGTTTATTTTGAAAACCCTAAAACCAATGAATTCTTAACAACGAATGTAGGGTGGAAATAGTTTTGTTTTGTTTATTTTCTTATTTGGGAAGTGAAGTCTTCTTCCCCTGCCGCAGGGTTTCACAGGCAGTCCTGTCATCCTGGTGAGATGTAGGTAACTAATGTAGGAAAAGATCTTGAATTAAAGGGTGATAGGTGGACAGTAGTTCCAGAAAGTTCTCCAGCAACAGATGGTAACCACCACAACAGGAAGAAAGAACCCTGAGTGGAGACAGGAAAGCTTGGTTGCATTGCCAGGACTTTCTCTCCCTCAAAAGGCAGAGGCCAAGGGAATGTGTGTGAGGAACCTCTCAAGAGAGAAAGGCCTGTCCTGTTCCCCTGGAAACAATTGGTACCATTCCTAGATTTTACGTTTGAAGAATTTGTGAATTAGCCCAAAAAGTTTGAGCGATTCAGAGATGGTGTAAAAAAAAGTATTTTGTCAACCCATAGATCTACTTAACTCGTTTGTTTCTTGGGTGTTTCAAAAGAATGCAACTTGCATCATCTTTGTTATTTGTAACGAGAGGTGGGGAGTAGGTTAGGCAATGTGTTTAAGACATTTGAGTTTAAGATCTTTATTGTTCTACCCATCCATCTCTGTGTACCTGCCTTAAAATATTTCTTTTAGCAGAAGTAAAAAATGACTCTATCTTGAAACAAATTGTTTTAATAGCTTCAGAGGGGTACAGATGTTTTTTGTTGCCATAGATGCATTGTCTAGTGGTGAAGAAGTCTGAACTTTAAGTGTACCCATCACCCCCACAAGTGCACATTGTACCCAATGAGTGATATTTCATCCCTTCATTTCCACCCTCCCTGTTCTGAGTCTCCATTGCCCATTATACAATTCTATATGCCTTTGCAGACCCTTCACTTAGCTTATAAATGAAAATTGCAGTATTTGGTTTTCTGTTCCTGTATGACTTCACTTAGAGAGACTCCAACTCAAAAAAAATGAAAAAATAAAAAATAAAAAACGATCCCGCCTTGTACGGATTTTACTTTGTATTCTGGAATGAATAACATTGTATTTCACTGATTCTAACAGAAACTCCCCCCTCTCTGCCCTTGCCCCCCACAAATCTTTAAAGCATCTTGCAAGTGATGTTGGCAGCAGCCTTGACATAATGGCCATTCTCTGCGTTCATGAAGATGGTTGTTGTTTCTAGTCGTGTGACTAGACAACCATGTAAGGCCTTTTTGAGAAAGGAGGATTAGGGAGCTGTCTGAACACTTTCTGTTGACACCTTCTGGAAGGATCAAGAAAGCTCTAGCATGAACACTTGCCAAATGACGGTTGACAGCTTAGAGATAACAGTGGAGTACTCTTTTAAGAAGTACTACACTACTATTGCTCTTGAAGTCATAGAGGATGATATTTTATTTAAAAAAAAAAACATTGGAAAGACTGAGTTGATAAGTGATTTTAAAATTTTGGACTATGAAGTATAAAGAAGTTTTAGGAGGACCTTCATCAATGGATTTAGCTCAGATTTCCTGATTTGCACTAGGATGGTAAGTACTAACAAGCAAACAAAAAACAAAACAAAACAATAACCAAAAAAACCACACACACACACACACACACACACACACACACACACACAGATATTTACTTAAATCTGCAAGCCATTTCAAGAAGTATAACATTAAAAATAAGTATGAAGAAAGCATTGAAGGCTGGGCACAATGGCTCAAGTCTGTAATCCCAGCACTTTGGGAAGCTGAGGCATGAGGATTGCCTGAACTCAGGGGTTCGAGACCAGCCTGGGCAACTTGGTGAGACCTCATCTCTATAATAAATCAAAAACTAAGCCAGGCATGGTAGCCCTCGCCTGTAGTTCCAGCTACTTGAATGGCTGAGGTAGAAGGATCACCTGAGCCTAGCAGGTCAAGGCTGCGGTGGCCGTGAGCGAGCCTCTGCATTCCAACCTGGGCAACAGAGTGAGACTCCAACTCAAAAAAAAAAAAATCATTGTAGAACCATTTAATTGGCAGTGTTGTTCCTTCTCTTAGTAGTACATAAAAAACAGTGTGCTTTGCTGTTAATAATATTTTAAAGTATATAAAATTTAGTCGTTAGAAAAGAAAACAATTGGGTGAGTGTATGAGATGTGTACAAGATGGCCATTTAATTGAGCTGATGTGCAGAAGAGGTCAGCATTTCTAATTTTGCAGTATTCTTCAGTGGTTCATTTTTAAGATAGTTTTCATTTGTCTTTAAGGAGAATTCTGAAGAGTTTCTCCCATAACGATAATTCCAAGGTATGACTCTCTACTTTCTCCATGGCTGCCTGTATTTCAGACCATCCATGTGTTTGATATATTATTGACTAGACTCTTAAATTCTGTAATTCAAGTTCTCTTGGCTGCAAGTAACAGAAGTCACTATAGAAGAACACAGGGCATCTCACAGAACCCAGGACTGGGATGTGACTGAGTTGGATAAATGGATAACTATAACATTCCAGGAGTCTTTCTCTCCATTCACAAGTAACTGAGAATTGTTACATGCTGGGAATTGCTATACAAGCCACCTTGAATTTACAAGGTTTGTTTTAGCAATAGTAAAAGTAATCACGCCTATTTTTTCTGCATTTTATGCAGCCGTGGCCCAAGGGCTCTCCTTATGTATCAAATAGGAACATCTCATTAGGATTGATGAGCAAGCAAGAGTTGAGAATGCTGGAAATACAGGGAGTGAAGCCAAGGTACCTGTTGGTCCATCCTAAGTCTACTTGCACACATTCAGTCCTAGACAATAACCAAAAAAACCACACACACACACACACACACACACACACACACACACACACAAAGATATTTACTTAAATCTGCAAGCCATTTCAAGAATTATAACATTAAAAATAAGTATTAAAAGCCGGGCTCGGTGGCTCAGCCTGTCATCCCGCGCCTTTGGGAGGCTGAGGTGA
>NW_007248075.1:319748-321691 GCF_000164805.1 Carlito syrichta
TGGCCGGGAGCGGCCACTGCACTCCGGGCTGGGCGAAAGAGTGAGACTCCAACTCAAAAATAAATAAATAAATAAATAAAAAATAAAAATAAGTATTAAGAAAGCATTGAAGGCTGGGCACAATGGCTCAAGTCTGCAATCCCAGCACTTTGGGAAGCTGAGACAAGAGGATTGTGATCTTGTCTTTCCTTATAATGTGTGCAGAAAAGGTAGCAGCAGCCTGCTTAAAGACCACATAGAACCGGGCTTGATGGCTCAGCCTGTAGTCCTGCGCTTTGGGAGACTGAGGTGAGTGGATTACCTGAGCCCGCGGGTTTGAGACCCACCTGGGCAACTTGGCGAGACTTCATCTCTACAATAAATCAAAAAATTAGCCGGGAAAAAAAAAAACATGCTTGTAGTTCCAGCTACTTGGAAGGCTGAGGCAGAAGGATCGCTGGAACCCAGCAGGTCGAGGCTGCAGTGGCCGGGAGTGGCCACTGCACTCCAGTCTGGGCTGCAGAGTAAGACTCCAACTCCAAAAAAGAAAAAAAAAGAACAGGTAGAAATGTTTGATGTCACGACTAGGTTGCATTACACAGGCTATGCAAGAAGGTAGTGAGACTACCAATGACTGGTGAGTAAACGATATCTTTGAATTACTCACTAGTTATCTCTCTCTCTTCTATTTTCTCTCACACAGACAACCAAAGTCCTCCTTGAAGTCTAAATAACTCATTATCCCTTGGTAAGAGGAAAGGTCTCTTAAGATTAACTTTGTCTTTTATTGTGGCATTACCCTGGGTGATTTATGGCAGTTGAGTAAGAAATCAGACTAGGAATGATATGTTGTGTGAATTTTCCTCTTTTGTATCTTAAAGTTAAAATATTAGAAGACAGAAGGAAGTTAGCAAATATAATGCCTTTTTTAATATATACAAAATAAATAAGAGCAACTTTACAAGTTGTTTTATTAAATCTGTAGGTCCACGAAGGATACAGAAGGATGCAGAAGGAGTCAGAAATGTTACATTGGCCTATCCTTCTTTCTGATGCTTTAATGATGTTTCTTATTTATTCAATCAACCAAGAAATATTTACTGAGTGCCTATAATGTACCAGGCACTGTGCTTTCTTAGCACAGAGGATAAAACAGTGAGCAGGATGATTGTAGCCATTGTCCTATAACATGACAGGAAAGACAAAATGTCCAATAAGTAAATGCAATACAATCAAATATGATGATCTGTACTTCCCCAGAGGCATGTAAAAGGGTTTTGTAACAAAATCTAAGAGGTCAGGAAAGCCTCCCAAGAAAGGAATTTTTAAGTTGAGAACTGGGTAAAAGTTAGCCAGGAGTATGGCATCAGAGTGTTCCAGGTAAAGGGAACAGCGTGTGCAAATGCCCAAAACAGGGAAGAAATAAAGTGATGACCCATGGGCTAAGTCAAAGAGTACTCATTGCAGGTCAAGACTGCAGTGGCATTCCTTGCAGATCTTCCAGGGACTTGTAAGGTCTGCTAGGGAGTTTGGACAACATCCTAAGCCAATGTAGGCATGACTGAAGCTCAGAGAATAGGTTGGATGGGGGAATGGTTTCCACCTGATGGAGGAGTACCAAGAGGATTATTGCAGTGGTCAGGGAGAGAGATGCTGGCAATGAAGATATCAGTTGCTGAATTTGAAGCAGAATCAACTGTGGGCATAAAGGGGAGGAGGCCAGAGGAAGAGTCAAAAGGGTCTTCAGAGTTTAACTGGATCATTAGTGGAACCTGCCACTGGGGAAAAAATCCCCAACAGAATTAATTACTTATTTCTACTGCTCTTCGTTCAAAAAGCCTTACTAAGATGTGTTACTTGATGGAATACTATGCAGCCATAAAAAAAAAAAAAGAACAAAATCATGAATTTCACAGCAACCTGGATGGAACTAGAGTCTATAATACTGAGTGACCTCTCACAGA
>NW_007248075.1:321807-335037 GCF_000164805.1 Carlito syrichta
TATGGGCGGGGGGAGGGAAGGGAAGGGAGGTGGGATGGATGGTAGTCAGTATCTCTCTGGGGATGGGGAGACACCCCTTATCAATAAGGGTGCTTGAATGAAGCATATTTGTATACCTAACCCTTAACTGTACCCCACAATATGAAAATTTAAAGTATCGATTAAAAAAAAAGATGCGTTACTAAAATCTGCTCAGTATAACAAGGGAAAATAAAATCAATAAATAGATGAAGGAGAGAAAAAGTGATAACTGAAGGATGAGCTCGGGTCAGGAATAGGGCTGCACATGACTAAGCCTAGCCTTCTTTGCAGAGACATGCCACATGTTTGACACTGAAGCTTTACAGCTGTCAAAGATAGGAGGCAGACATGATTCATAATGTTCAGAAGTGAAATGAAACCGATTGCTCGGAGGGACCCCAACCTGTCTGATACTGAGACCAAAGAGAAATTCTCCAATGTGCTTTTCTGGAGAGGACACCGTATTAATGTCATGGATGACACCCTTATCATCAACGCAGTGATAACCGTCTTCGGCTGTTTTCTATATGGTCCCTCAATATGGACCGAGACACAATTAACTGAAAATCGACTCTGTGAAAAAACAGTGTTTTCATCAGAGTCCACCTGATGTGGTCCAGATTTGTCACTTTCTTGTGGTTGGCCATCCATTCCAGGAAGGAATATTGAGTAACTCATGTCTGTGAGATCCCGATCCATTTATAAACAGTGAGTATGTATACACTCCGTGTATTTGTTTGGGTGCCAACATAGGAAAGACCACTGTGTCTGAGCCATGGATGTAGCTTTGGGAGACTCCTCCAAAAGAGGAGGGCATCTTCTCTCAGCCAAGATTCTGAAAGCTATTGCTGGATTAGTCATAGTTTAATGTTATATTCCTGAGAAGCACGGAAGGACAGTGCTCTGTTTTTCCAGGAAGTGATAAGCCATGTGCTTCTTCAGCAAAGCTGAGGGTGGAATGAATGTTGTCCCGTGGAAGGTGGACTGTTTAACATGAGATATGTCTCAGTAGAAGGATACCTGACTTTGCTTAGCAATGAGCCATAGGAGTGGTCCCAGGAAACCCAAGATTCTCCCCAGAAAGTCATTTTAGGTCCATTACATTACAGACAAATGGGAAATGGAGTCCCAGAGTTCCCTGTTTTAAGGTGTAGTTTTAATCTTTATCTCAGAAAAATTTTAAAGCAGCTATAACCAAATACCCACTTTGCTCATAAAAAAATAAAAATCTCAGTAAATAGAGTATCCAGAAGACACAGAACTTTGAGCAATGTCACTCCCAATATAGGCTAAAAAACATATATATATGCGATTTTTAAAAGTTTCCATCAAAATTGTTACCAATATCCCAGGATGTTTAAGCCTGGGAGCAGTCAATCTTTATTATCATTATTATTATTCATTGCTAAGCAACATAGTTAGGAATATGGGTAGTTCTGGACTGCATTATTATTACAGTTGGATTTCAGTTTGGTAGCTCACATAGTAGATTGCTCGCAATACCTTGGCTTTGAACTTGTTTGGACAGGAGGCTGGGCTGTAGCCGTCTGGGACTATTCTGTGGCCATCTACTGACAGCGAACTGGTGGGGGTTGAGGTGTCAGTGTTAAGGCCTATAACCTTTCAGATCAGATTTCCTGAGTTTGAATCCCTGTTCCCCCACTTGACTTTGGCAAATTACCTAATTTTTGTGCCACGGTTTTTCTCAGCTATGAAATGAACATAATAGTGTGTGCTCCATGGGTGTGTTGTGAGAATTAAACAAAGTAATCTGTATACAAGATCGTGGTACAATGTCTAATTAAACATTGGCTGCTATTACAGGTCTTAGTTGAACTCTGTGCCCTGATCCCCTTCCAGCTGACAAATGCAGGCTGCAGGACAGGACAGGCGGTGGGTCAGATGAACGGTTATAACTCAGCCCAAGCTAATGTCGCTAGTTGAGAAGCGATTATGTAAGCACAGCCCTTCGGCTAATAGTAAGAAAACTTCCTCATTCACTCAGGTGTAGCAAATGGCTGCCATTAACACTCATATGGACTTTCTGATAGGGCCTAAGATGCTTAGAGCTGGCGCCTGCATTTTATTACTGAGAAAAATGAATGAGCGTTTGCGTTTTTTTAGAGATGAATCTGATATGTAGATAAATAAAATGAGATAACACATGAAGCCGGGTACAGTCAGAAGGCAGAAAAATGGCTGGCTGAAAGGGGAAGTGATGGTTTGGTGAACACAGAGCAAAACAGAACTGGAAGCCCCTCCCAGCTTCAAGTTGCATAGTTTTAAAATTCCTTCATTTCACAAATTTGTATGCCTAACCATGCGTACACAGGACAGAAATAAAGTGTGCATGGGTGCAAGGGAAGTGAAGGGCTCACCAGGAGTTCTTTGTACTATTTCACAGTTGCAAACCCAAATGACAGCAGGACCAGGAAAGAGGCAGGGCAGGTGTAAGATGCTAAACAGCAGCTGACATTTGGACTGAATGATGGAGAGACATTAGTGAGTGGCGAGGACTATGGAAAACTGGAGGTTACATGCTCCTTTTAAAAGGAGCAGCTGCAAGCCGGGCTCAGTGGCTCAGCCTGTAATCACAGTGCTTTGGAAGGCGGGGGTGAGTGGATTCCCTGAGTCTGCAGGTTCGAGACCCGCCTGGGCAACTTGGTGAGACCTTACTTATCTCTACAATAAAATCAAAAATTAGCCAGGTGTGGTAGTGCACACCTGTAGCTCCAGCTACTTGGAAGGCTGAGGTGGAAGGATCACCGGAGCCCAGCAGGTCGAGGCTGCGGTGGCCGGGAGCATGCCACTGCACTCCAGTAGGGGTGACAGAGTGAGACTCCAACAAAAAAAAAAAAAAAAAAGAGGCGCAGCTGCTGTTCAGATCAAATTGACAGTCACCATAAGGGAAGATAGAGTATAGCCATGGCTTCCACCTTGTCAAAAAAACAGCAGTCTTTGAAGAAAAAACTGTTAGTGTTTCAATTTTAAAATATTAACAACCAATTAAATGTAACACCCTGTATGGGCCAATACTACCAGCCCCCCCCCAATAAACACATCTGTGTACCCAATGGATTGACAGTTCACCTAGTTCACACTGGATATAAGTTATATATTTTAACAAAAGCACTTCTCAAACCTGTCATCCAAAGATGGATTTTATTGTTCAGGTATTGTTCAGAATTTTGGGAGATGGCTTGAAGAGGACTGAGCAATTTCTTGAAGATAAGTGACCTAAGGAGACTTCATAGCAATACGGGGCTTGTTGTCTTAAAGATTTAGATGGGGAGTTCTCATACCATCACCCTTTGGCCAAATCTTGCCAAAGTTTTACTGAAAATAAACCACACCCGACAGTTACACATTGTCTATGGCTGCTTTCCCATGACAAACAGAATTGAGGAGTTGCTACAGAGACCCTGGAACTGTAATGCCTAAAACATTTAGTGTCAGACCCTTTACAGACAAAGTTGGCCAACTCCTGATTTAAATACACATATCACCCTGGGTAAGGAATTTGAAAAGTGCTGTAAGAGAAGTATATATGCATGAATCAGTGTGTGTGTGTGTGTGTGTGTGTGTGTGTGTGTGTGTGTGTGTGTGTGTGTGTGTGTGTGTGTGTGTCTAAAATGCTAGAAGAGCCTGCAGGTGGGGAGGGATCACTACCTCTGGGAGGAGGTTAGGAAGGTTATGCTGGGTAGGTTGTATTCAATTCCACTTAAGTATCGAAGGAAGGGACAGAGTGGAGAAGGGAGAACTTTCTGGCATGGCATGCTTGGATCACAGTTTATGATTTAAGCTTGTAGAGCGGAGGAGGCACAAGAGGGCTTAAGATTCCCAAGAATAAATCAGGTAAGCAACACAGAACATTGCTCACCTCCTTTTTAGTTTTCAGAATCTATAGTTTCATTATTTAGGCCTTTTGTTAAAAAAAAAAAAATAGCTCTTTTGACTCAACTTTAAAAGTTGAAAGCAAAGCATCATAGCACAGTGAATTGATGTGGGAACCACCCAGGAGGAATGGACAATGACTGTGCCCAAAACAAAAAACGTCTAAGCACACCAATCTATTCCCCGCCCCCTTAGGGAGAAATGTTGAAAACAGTGAAACCGTGGACAGTTGATTTTTGGCTGCGTGAGGGATTAGAATCCAATCTGTCAGTGGAATGTGGTTTTGCTCTTCCTGAGAATAGTTTGCAAAAAAATATTTTCTATGTATAAGGGTACTGTGGATTCTATATTTATTTTAATATTTGGTACACAGTTGTTTTATAAATACTTGCTGAATTAATAATAGGTTATTCAAAATAATGTATATTTATTGGATTTCTACTCATTTCTAGTTATCTATTGAATAGATAGGCTTATCTGGTGAACATGCCAAAATTATCATTTGATAAAAGGGCTATCAGTGACAGTTTTGGGGGTATTTGAAGGCCATTTGGAGGTTCATGGAGCTCTTTGGAGGATTACATCCCAGAGAGTACCTGCTGCTTCCAGTTTTCTCCTCATTCTTCCTTGTACTGCCTAAGAAAGACAGTAGTGTGCTTTGGAAACCCGTGCCTCATTCTGATTCAAGGTGGCATCTTACAAGGGGGACCCCAAAAACCCAGAATTTATTTATTTAAAAAATTGTGTATTTATTCTTCTATGTCTAAATTTCAGTCACCTTCAAAGTCCTGTCCATTTGATGCAATACACCTATTGCGATGCTTTTTCCACTGCTCAAAACAGTTTTTGAACTCATCAATGTTGATGCCTTTTAGTGCTTTTTTCTTGTCCACCCCTTCCACATCAGCAAAATGTTTCCCTTTGAGAAATTTTTTCTTCCAAGGAAACAAACAGACAAAAAAGTCACTCAGGGCAAGATCGGGTGAATAGGGAGGGTGAGGCATGGGGGTCATACTGTTTTTGGTCAAAAACTGTTGAACACTCAGCGCGGTGTAGGCAGGTACAAAATCACCCATCATGAAATGGGCAAATGCTTTGAAAGAGTCTCCAAAAAGCAATTCCCTGAAGCTGAATGTAGCCTCTCACAACAGTGCTAGCTGATACACTGATGCTGATGGGTTCCTAGAACACTCACCTAGTAGAGGAAGCCTGTACTACAAGGGGCCTGTGCTCCAAAAAAAAATTCCACTTTTGAGAAAGGATCCCCCTCATATATGTTTCATTGAAAGCCACTCAAAGGCTTAATCAATATATAGTTAGGTTAATGTTAGTTTTCGCAACAAAGTAGTCCAAATTAGATCAGTTTCGGTGTTAGATCTCACACTACATTCTGTCCAATGATGCCATCTTTTTGTGAAGTATTTTTTCAGCCATTGTGATTTTTAAAAGTAAGCATTGTGCAAAAACCAAGGTTGAATAGTAAATGAGACTGATGGTGTTGGAAAAGCTGTGCAATGTTCAATAGATGCGCAAATTTTATTCATAGTGATGCTTAAGAATAAAACAGAAGTATTTTCCCTCTTAACTTACATGCATTATTTTTTCACTGGCTGCTACATATCTAAATTTTTTGGACCTAACTACTTTGAAATGGAATCATGAGATATTTCTTTTGCCCTAGAGGTACTGTGGGAAGATTACTTAGAGGTAAAGGTGTCATAAACTGATGTTTGGTAAACTCTGCTCTGGGGCATTCTTATATGAGGAATGCATGGCTAAAGTTGGCTTGCAGTGTGTCCATGCTCAGACTTATGGCAAGGGGCAGAAAGAATGAGAGAGTCAAGTGCACGCTCTTGAAGATCTCCACCTGCTACTCTTCATATCCCTTTTCTCATGTTCCACTTGTTGAGATCTTAGTTAAATGGGCATAAGTCATGGCAAGTGAGGTTGGAAAACTTAATGTGCCTAGTCAATCATGGGTCAGGTAGCTGCAGAAGAGGGAGGAGGGATTTTGGTGGACATCCAAGCCTTGGCTACAGTCCACCCCTCTAGCCACACATGGAACATTTTCCCCTTCTCCAAGGAAAGAAACCCCCAATCTGTCAAACAGTTAATACATCCAGCTCAAATTTAAGATCTCTGGTGATGTTAAACCAGCTCTGCTGGGTCTAGAGTTGGCCCTTGTATAATAAAAAAATGTGTTATTAACCTACCACCACAATTATTACATCCAGCTTGATTCCTGGTCTCTGGAGATGCCAAATCAGCTCAATTGGTTCTGGTTTTGGCTCCTCATGGTCTGGGCCCTTATATAATAAAATACAAGTTATTAACCCACCCCCCCACCACAGCATACATATATACACAATGGTGACTCATATACAATTGAGCCTCATCAAACACTGCCATTCGGCTGAAGAATTATTCCATGGCAATTATTGAGTTCCCCTGCACAGCCAATCTGGATACACTTTGACTTGGTGGTGGTGGTGTCGACAGGGACCCCCCTGTTCCTTAGCCTGTTTCTGCTGCCTGGGCAAAACGGCCTTGCCCGCTAAAAGTTACTGTGGCCTCTGGCTCCATCCATTGACAGTTTCTTTTTTGCCCATTCTCTTCCATCACTTTATCTGAGGTCAACATTGGAACATGGGCTTCACAACTCTATTTCTGCTGATGTCAGTTTGCAAGACTGAGCACCAGTTTAGGACTGGTGTAATCTCAGGCTTTGGAAGGTTAGTAGTTTCTTTGGCAATAGGATTTCCTCAAAATCACTGTGGGCTTCTTCTCTGTTTGTGCCCAGTCACTTCCTTGTGCCAGTAACTACACCCAGTATTCTTTGCTAGACATCGTCACCCCACCTTCTTTGTTTTTATTCCTTCCCTATTGGTCTCTCTTTCACACTAATATCTTGAAGTCACTTGGAGTCTTTATCTCTGGGAGAAAAGCAACAACAGCATCACCTTTGCCAATCACATAATCTGGCACCAAGTTGCAGGGCTTCCCTCATCCCCTTATGTTTCTGCTTGGAGAAAAAGAGCTTTTCATTTAAGCTCGCCCCCTTCTTGTGATATTTCATGAAAGGGAACAAGAAGCAGCCAATACCCACTAAAATTCTGCCCTTCTAAATCACCCCTCTTGTAGCTGTAGGCTCAGTGTTTATAGCGCCATCTTTTGAGATTTGTTTTTTATCTTCCTCATCTGCCATCTGTGCCATTGATGGTTCTTCACATGGCTTGCTTCCTGTGGCTTTCTCTAGAACTTCCCAAAAGTCAATAAACACCTAGCATCTTCTCATATCTTATTGGCCAAAAGTATCTCAGTCCTGAACCAATAAGTGCCAAAGATAACTTTGAAATAATCTGATGTACCCTTTTAGTAGAGGTAAATTCTTTCAACTCTGTCATCAGTACTTAGCCAGGGAGAAGAGAAAAGGGTGTTTATAATGTTATATTACAGTGTCTCCCACAAATGAAACTTCAGAGAGTGGAAAAGGTAGAATGGCCTCAATGGCCTTTCAAAGACCCTTCTAGTTCCAGACCTCTGATTATTTGACAATGAATTTGTGCATAGCTGGGGTGCATAAATAACTATGATTAAGTGTTCCTTCCGAGCTGGAATGCATCCAGTGCCCCCCTTTTCCAATCACCACACTAAACTCCTTCGAGTAATCTTGGCAGGCAAGTATACTGATCTATTGAATAAGAGGCAACTTAATGTTGCTGTCCATTTTTACCATTATCAGTTAACCTGTGGATGCTGGTGATGTCAGCAATCATGGATGTGCTCTTTATTTCTGTTTCCCAACCTTCTTTAATACTCTTTATTACCTTTATCATGAAAAAATATACTTAACATATCAACAGGTATTTGAACCCGCACTCAGAATTTAAGGCACATACATGCAAGTTCCTCTCCACACCCTTTGTATCCCTAATAGATCTGAAGATTCATGTGAGCCACTTCAGAATTCCTTTCCCCTGGAAAATAAAATGTTTCAGATTTTTCTTTCTAAATATTTCTCCAAACTTCACTGTCTTTCTCCTTGTGAACCCATTGACCATATCTCCTGAAAGGCATCTTTGAGCTTTTGGCCTGGAGACAAGTTTGGATTAAGGTATTTGCTGTCTTTTCCCACTAGGTGGATGGTCCTTGTTTGTGGCGTAAAGGTTTTACTTGTGTGGTTTGTTGTTGCCCACCTAGTGGCAACTACGTAACAGTCCTTGAGCAAATCGGACACCACACCACTGGCTGAGCTTTCTCTGTGTTCCTTATGTATTTACATAGTAGACCAGTCTTTTCAGGTTTCTCCTTTGAAATATGTGATTCATTTGGTTAATAAAGTAGCAGGCAAATGGTTTTCATGGGAATTTTGCTACTAATGACTTAACATGTCAAACTTAACTACTTCGTTTTTAGCAACTGATAAAATTTTTTTATTGACGTCATCTAGTTTATTACTGAGAGAAATCAGAAATTAAATGAAGCAATAAAAAAGTGCCAATATTCCATGATTATGGAATGACTGGGACAACTTCGATTTTTGGGTGAGGCCTCAAAAAAAAAACATTTGCTTTTTTTTTCAAGACAAACACACTCTACCCAACACACATACTGTTGCTAAGTGAATGAGCAAATGAATAAGAAATTCAGAGGAAGATGAGATTTAATCAAGGTTCTAAAATAAGAAGGAGGTAATCAGTGAAGCAGAGAAAAGAGATTGACAGTTTAACACTTTTATGTATTCCTTCAACAAATAATTATTATTTGCCTGAGAGGTTACTCTTCTAGGTAGCTGATATTTGTTGGAGAGCAAATTAGATCAACCTCTGTCCTCATGAGGACTATTCTAATGGGAAGATAGAGCACAGGCAAATAAAAATACACAAAATAAGATGACAGAGTGTATGAAGTGCTGTGGAAGAAAAGTACTAGGGCATTTAAGAAAAAACCAAGGGCAAAAATTGATGTCCAGTTGGGTACAGAGTAGAGGTTTATCAGGGAAGAAGCCATTTAAACAGTGTTGCTAGATTCGCATATTTTGAAACAAGGTTGGAAAAGAAGACATAATAAATTTAATACTCCAGCAATGGGAGTAAATCTTCATAGTCATGGGCATTTTGACTTCTAAAGAAAGTTCACCTCTTTTGTCTTTGAAATTGTCAATGTGGAAACTTCTCAATCAGCAACTTTCAGTAGCTCTACTTACACATACTTCAAAAAAACTTAAGTATTATAGATGTTCCATAAATACTTGTTGACTTGAATTGAACTTTGATGAATAACCCCTCTGTGCAGCCAATACAGTGATATCAGCACCACTGCTCTGGAAAACATCTTGATTTGGTTTTTGAACACATGGTTTTTGCATTCAGTTTTTAGGTGGCTTCTCCAGGAAGGAAATCCAGATTTGGGGGGAAAGTGGCCTTCTCAGCGAGGCTCCCCCAAACTCAAGGAAGAAATGAGAGATATGTCAATGGTTCCATTCTCAACAGATTCACTGCCGGTTGAAAATGTGGTTGAGTACATAGATTTTTATTATAATATTTTGCTGCTCTGGTGTGTGTGATATATTGAAGTGCTGGCTCCTTAGCCTTTTTTTCATTAAAAACATCATAAAACATTTAGGGGGTCTGTGCAGAAATTGCTATGACCTCTATTTATAATTAAAGAAAGTAATGTTTCCTTTAAAATATTACCGGAGCACAGTATTTCTGACCACAAGACCCTGAAGCCTGGTAACCAGATTTGTGCAGATTTCCATTCTCTTGTGTGCAGTTACTAAAATCATGGAAAACTAAGACCACTGAAAAAAGAAAGAAAACTGGGAAGTATGGTGATTTGAAGCATGCTTATAGAAGCTAGTTTTCATGGGGATTTTTTTTTTTTTTTGGTGTTTTTTGTTGTTTTTCTGGGAAAGCAGCTTCTATTTTTTAAAAGTCACTAAGGCTAAATAAGCAAGATGCTTTTGAATATTTCCTGAAACAAAGGATGTGATCTCCAATCAGCTGGAATGTTTCTTTACCCCTGCATCTCGAACCTTCCTGTGCTCATAAACAAAACAGATTCAGAGTGAGGACAGCAACTCTTGTCTTTCCAACCAGGTGACCCACTATTGCCGGTCCCCAGACAGTACTTGAAGTACCAAGATGCTAGGTGATAACTGTCATCTCCTGAAAGGCAAACTACATCACTGGTCAATGGAACACTGTCTTTGTGTTCACAGCCTGGCTAGTGTTCACCATATCACGGGACAGTTTCCTTTGATTAGCTTGCCACAATCTCTCAGTTGAGTTACTCAGTATGTGCTTCAGAGAATCAGTACTAAAGGCATCTAAAAGTCAAGGCAAAATCTTTAGTTATCCTCCTTTATTTATTGATGTAGTTTTTTAAATTAAGGTTCTCACTCTGTCAGCCAGGTTGGAGTGCAGTGGCACAATCACAGCTCACTGCAGCCTCAACCTCCTAGACTCAGGTGAGCCTTCGCCTCAGCCTGCTAAATAGCTGGGACTACAGGTGCATGCTACCATACCTGGCTAATTTTTTTTTTTTTTTTGTAGAAATGAGAACTTGCTATGTTGCCCAAGCTGGTCTCGAACTTCTGGGCTCAAGCAGTCTCCCTGCCTCAGCCTCTCAAAATGCTGGGATTACAGGCATGAGCCACTGTGCCTGGTCCTTTAGTCATCCTTGGTATTCCTTTCCCACACACCACATTCAATGCATTCGCAGCTGTCCCTCCAGAACTCCCCCCCATATCCACCCTCCCCATCTCTGCCACTGACCCCCATCAGATCCATTATCACCTTTCACCTGGGCTCAATGGACTCCCCTGACTTATCTCCTTACCTCTACTCATGCCCTACAGCTAGGTGATCTTTGCAAAGTATAGATCAAATTATGTCACTCCCCGCTTAAAATCCTCCAATCGCTTCTTGTCTTCTTAAAATAAAGCCCAGACCCATGGCCATGGCATCCAGGAGCTACCTGATCGGGCCCTGCCAACCTCCCTCACCTCTTCTCAGGACCCTCTCTCTTGTGGGCTTTGCCACAGCCCACTGGGCTTCTATCAACTCCTCGAACACAGCAAGCCAAGCTTCCTTCCTACCTCAAAGCTTTGCACTGGTGCTTCTCTCTGTCTGGAAGATATATACTAGAGTGCTGGTGCCTCCTCACATGGTAGTCTCTTAAGGCTCTTTGTAAATTAGTCATGCTCCAATTTCTCTGTATTTTGTCTCCCTGCTTTATTTCCTATTTAGCCCTTATTGCTGCCTGAACATACCATGTTAGCCTTTCTGTTTACGTGTTCATTTTTTTGTTTGTCTACTGACATACTAGAATATAAGCTCCCTGAGGGTCCTATACTTAGTAAGAGGGAAGAGAGTGATGAAGAAAGGGGAGAGGAGGAGAGGGGAGGGAGGGGAAGAGAACAGAGGAGACAAGAGGAAGAAGGAAGGCAATCCAGATACCTTTGATCCATATATGCCTGATTTTTCAGTTTGATATTGAGTAGCATTAGAAATTATTTTTTTCTCATGTTCCAGGGGGATCGTGGTAGAAGTTACCATATATAATTTAAAGGTCTAAAAATAAATAAATATATGTATTATTTATTTTATTATTATTATTATTATTATTATTTTTTGCAAAGAGTAATTTATTTCTGTGTTGAGTTTTAGTAACATCATTAGCTTTTATTTCCAGAAACTCTGAGTTGAAAAAAAGGCACCCTTTGGGTAAATTGACATAAGAATGACACACCTTTCTCTGCTATGGATAATGCATTTGTTCTGATAGAGCTCAAGGCTAACTTTAGGGGACAAAGACCAAATGTTTGCTAAATGTTCACCTAAGGTGTGTGGTCTGTGGTCATGGAGCAGAAATAGTTCTCTACTTTACTTGGATATTTAACCCCTACTCTTGGCCTTCTTAGGTGTTCTCACCTGCTGAGAGGCCACAGAAAGGTGAGCAAAATCACTCCAAATAATTGGGTACTTGTTGGATGGTGTAGTGAATGTGCACATTAGATCTTCTAAGGTAAATCTTGGCTCAGTAGTCATTTGTCATCTGAATCTGCAAAGGTACTTGAACTTTTCTGAACCTCCTTATTCTCACATGTAATATGAAAATGAGAATCTCAGATAAGGTTTTTAAATCATAGACGTAGAGTACCTAGATGCATATAAGATGTATATATCCATAATATATATTACATATTTCTCTCTCTCTCTCTCTCTCTTTTTTTTTTTTGTATTTCTGGAGACATGAGAGCCCACACAATTCTAGGAGGCAGCTTTTATTTTACAATTCATTTTACCCATATGAATGGCTGCCAGGAGCATCAGGTCAGAGCATATAATTTTACATGGAACAGGATGCAAATGGTTCTCTTGCAGGACCTGGTGAACAAGATATTTAGAATAGTCCTCTCAATTAAGCAACTAAGTATGCTGGGAAGTTCTAAGTTAAACTGAAAAGAGAATTAGGGACTTAAGGAAACTTTAAGAAAGAAATTTAGGGGAAAAAATATCAAATCAAACATTGCAATAGTTAAAAATAATAATTAGCAGATTATAGCAGATTAGAATCTGCTGAGGCAAGAATTAGCTAACAGAAAACTAGATAGGAAGAAGTTACATAATCAGCTGAGGAAGGCTAAAGGATAGAATGCAAAACAGAAATTAAAAGACATGAAGGATAGAGTAAGAAGGTACAGTATAACTTCTAATGAGGAAGAGGCAATATCTGAAAATTAGTGTTCAGGCCATTTTAGAAATTCATTGAAATAGAATTTTATATTTGGTTAGTAATTATTTTCTTTTTATTATTGTACTAGGTATGTTTATCACTGCTTTATTGATTGCAATGAACAAGCTATTAAAGCAGAAGACAAGGTTCATGGGTAAAGATTATTTCAGTTATTCCATACTCTTTCATCGATTTTTCCTGTTTGTAAATATTAGGACTTATAATTTCTTTTTCTGAATTTTCATGCAAAGATAGATTTTTTTTAATCTTCAATATATATTTTAAAGTATGAGTGTGTGTATTTTTGTGAAGAAATGGGTTCAGATTTCCTGAGCTTTCCATTTATGTAAACAAAGCTTGTGTCATAAATATATAACAGGCATATTTAGAATCAGATTATGCAAGTTCCATTTGAATTAAAATAACCGATCTTAAGACCAAGTTGAAACCGAGCTCGGTGGCTCAGCCTGTAATCCCGTGCCTTTGGGAGGCTGAGGTGAGTGAATTGCCTGAGCCCGCGGGTTCGAGACCTGCCTGGGCAGGCAAGACCTCATCTCTACAATAAATCAAAAC
>NW_007248075.1:335141-369970 GCF_000164805.1 Carlito syrichta
ATTCCGGCTCCTGGGAGGGCTGAGGCGGAAGGATCGCCGGAGCCCAGCGGGTCGAGGCTGCGGTGGCCGGGAGCAGCCATTGCACTCCAGCCTGGGCGACAGAGTGAGACTCCAACTCAAAAAAAAAAAAAAAACCAAGTTGAAATAGATTAAATAGTCTCAGTCTCTCAAGCCAGGCAAAGTGGGGACCAAAGGGAGACCCAAACTCTACCTGTATGATGACCACTTGCGTACCTAATCCTGAATGGTACCCCACATCTTTAAAATAAAATAAAATTTTTAAAAATAGTCTCAGGCTTTGCATTTAAACTTACTCTCACTTTAGTTTTCCAATTTGCCCAAACTATAAATCACAAAATATTTTAGTGTAAATAAGCATAAATATCAGGACTATTACCAGTCCCTATCTTATTAGTGCTACTTAATGAATATTTGTTGAATGAATTAATTAATGGTTACTGTAAATTAATTTCAGATGTTAGGGAGATTCATTAAAAGAAAACAATTTAGAAACTGAAGCATGATTTTGCAGCCAGTTGCTATTTTGTCTATATTGTAGTCTCCATTTGTCATCATTCTCAGTATTAATTACATACCCTTTTGATGCTGAGTGATAGAGGAAGAAGGAGATGAGAAATTGTTTAGAGACCATGCATGGTGGCTCACACCTATAATCCCAGCACTCTGGGAGGCCGAGGTGAGAGGACTGCCTGAACCCAGGGGTTCAAGACCAGCCTGGGTAAGTTGGTGAGACCTCACCTCTACAATAAATCAAGAAAAATTAGCTGGGCGTGGTGGCACACCTATAGTTCTAACTACTTGGGTGACTGAAATGGAAGGATCGCCGGATCCCAGCAGGTTGAGGCTGAGGTGGCTGTGAGCTTGCCATTGCACTCCAACTTGGGTGACAGAGTGAGACTCCTACTCAAAAAGAAAAAGAAAAAGAAATTGTTTAGAAGTTATTTTCTACTAACTAAAAATAGATTTTTCTGTGGTTTTATTTCAGAAGTTCCCTTTTATTTGGCCTTTAGTTCACTGAGCTCTCTTCAGTCAAATCTTTGGTTTTGACCACTCACTTTGGAGTATCTGAAGGAAGACCCTATGGCCTTGTTTACATTTGACTACCTTAGTATAGGAAACTGTAAGCAAAAAAAAAAAAAGTTTTTTTTTCCCATCGAGAATAAAACTGTGACATTTTACAGACAGAAACATGGCAGGCCTATTCAGGATCTAGCCAATTTGGTTATTTTCCAGGTAGGGGAATAAAATAATTATTCCTTTAGTAGCCTCAGTCATTACTGAGCACTTTTATACATGCCTTTCACTGTCTTAGAAGGCTGTCCCCTAGGAAGAACCTGCTCAAACCCTGCTAGTCTTTTAGGACTTAGCTAAAACACCGCCTACAACATACAGCATTCTCTGAATTCTCTCAGCAAAGTTCTGATTAGAAAACCATGTGTGCTATATTTTCCCTTTGTGACTAACTTTGACAACTAGAGACTAAAGAATTGTTCTAAGGAGCTGTGTTTCTACATGGCTTTTCTAGCAAGATTGAGATTGAGCACATTGTGTTTTGTCTTTTTCGTTTAATAAAAATCTAAGCCAGATTATTAATGTCCCACCTTGTACTGACTCTGTTTCCTTCGTTCCTCACTGCATTTTTTTCTCACTGTTTTTGGCCTGAATTACACCTCCCATTAAGTCTTACTATATCTAGGGGGAATAAAGAGGGGCATTTGCCTTTTCTGCTTCAATTAACACGGAGCATTGTATCACCTTTGATAGCTACTGGTTAGAAATGTCTTGCAGTAAATTCTAAAAGGCTGCAGCACTGTCTCCCTCATCTCCTGTAGTCCATCATTGCATACAGAAGATGATTGATCTGGAAATTTTGAGTGAACAAATTGCTTCTCTCTGCTTCCACCTCATCTAACGTATCAATGTGTCCCCACAGACTTGGCAAAATTTATCATTATTTCTTCCAAACCTCTCTATGACTTATGTGGCATCAACCTCTCTGTCTTCTGAAAAGCAGGATTGAAGGGAATGTCAATTGTGATCTTAGGACATGCCCAGAAATCAAACCCAAAAGTTATGCAAAGCGAGGTATCTACAGAATAAGTCAACTCTGGGGCCAAACCCACAAGCTTAGAGTGAAGGACAGCAAGACTCAGTTAAGGCCTACTCTCCTCCCTGAGTTCCTAATCATTTTGTGCTTAGCTTGAGTCATTCACTCTTTAACAACAAGCTCTCCAGTGACTTGGCTCTCTTGGTCGATATTGCACTAAAAATAATGAACTTTGGAAAATAATCTTGGCACAGCCTTGTTTCTTTTAAACATTTTTGATCAGATGTAAGGTTTTATAGTCATATTGTTTGTGAAATGCCTTTTCTGTACATTTTTATCATGACAGTGTTTATATTGCATGTCTAATTAGCTTCAACATACCAGATGAATTGTTTAAACCCATCTGGCATGCTGTAATTTTTCAGTTTCTCATCTGCTAAAAAATATATGTATTTGTAAAGGTTTTAGATTTCAACAGTCAAAAGTCTGATGAATCCTATTCACCACGGGAAATAGATCAAGGGGAGTGG
The DNA here is from genome assembly GCF_000164805.1 of Carlito syrichta. Taxonomy (NCBI): domain Eukaryota; kingdom Metazoa; phylum Chordata; class Mammalia; order Primates; family Tarsiidae; genus Carlito; species Carlito syrichta. The sequence goes on from NW_007248075.1 coordinate 337,740, forward strand.
AGGGTGAAACCATTTGCCTGACTATCCAGTGGGAAAGGAGACAGGACCCCAAACACTTTTACAGATTTGAATTTGAGAATTGGGGCCAACCCGTCCCCAGAATTGAGCAACAAAAAACCAAGCCGAGAAGATTTTCGCCATCACCAACACTAGATGTATTTGGCACAAGAAAGGGCAGAGGACATTGTAGGTTCTTGGAAGAAGAAATAAGAAATGGGATTGGGGTGCCAAAGAAGGTGAGTTCGGTGAGCAGGATAAGTTCAGGCCAAGAAAATACAAAGCAGGGTTCTAAAGGCTGTAAATCTATTAAGAGTCAAATACTTGACTGCTGCAAATTTGTCTGTCTTGACACACCTACTGACAATCAATTCAAAAGCTTTTACAAGTAAAAGAAATGATCTGATCCCAGCTTCTCCTCTTATTCTCCCTGCAAAAGTCTTCAGTCTCTTCTTTCTTTCAAGTTCTGCTTGAACCCAAGTAGTAAATCCCTTCTGTACCCCAGTGCTTATGATCACGGGAGGAACATCTATGTTGTTTAATAGCACCAACCGCTACTATAATGACCAACAAGGGCAGCATGTTTGTGTAGTCGTTTGACGTTTCATGTTTTCATGATATTATTGCATTTGAACATTACAACAGCCCTATGGGATCTGGCAGGACATCTTAGACTCATTTTGACAATTAAGAAAACTCGCATCCAAGTAGTTTCTGACTTGACCTCATTGATACATGTAATAATAGCAGGAACTAGTATTTATTAGAGTCCTGACTATGTGGTAGCCATGATGCTAAGGTACTTGTTCTGTGTTACTGCATTTATTCTCACAAAAAAACATTAGGCTAGGTACCTTTATATCTTCATTTAAACGATGGTGAAATTAAAAATCAACATGCAAAGTGGTTTATACGAGGATTCACAGGTATTAAGAAGTAGAAGATCAATGTAGCATGATGAGTACAGTTAATAATGTGTATTATATTTCAAAATAGCTAGAAGAATGGATTTTAAATGTTCTCACTGCAAAGAACTATTTCAGATGAGGAACATGTTAATTAGCCTAATTTGATTATTCTACAATGTACAAAATATCACATTGTACCCCATAAATATTTATAATTATTACTTGTCAATAAAAAATAGAGCTTAAAACTTTTTAAGGAAAAACTTTTGAGAAAGGTAGAAGATGGCTCACACCTATAATCCCAGCACTTTGGGAGGCTGAGATGAGAGGATTGCCTGAGCCCACAGGTTCAAGACCAGCCCGGGCAACTTGGCAAGACCTCATCTCCACAATAAATCAAAAAATTATCTGGGCATGGTGGCACATGCCTGTATTTTCAACTACTTGGATGGTTGAGGTAGAAGGATTGCCTGAGCCCAGCAGGTCGAGGCTGTGGTGAGCTGTGATCATGCCCCTACACCCCAGCCTGGGCAACAGAGTGAGACTCTGATGCAAAAAAAAAAAAGAAAAGAAAGAAAGAAAGAAAGAAAGAAAGAAAGAAAAAAAGAAAGAAAGAAAAGAAAGAAAGAAAGAAAGAAAGAGAAAGAAAGAAAAAAGTAGAAAATAAAAAATTTATTCCAGGTGTGTCTGACTGTTGCTCTAAACCACTATGTTATGGTATTTTATCAAGCCTAAGGTAGTATCACTGTATGATATACTGTTATTTTATGCACCAATAAGAAGTTTAAAATACTGCCAGTTAAACTGTCACAAGGTTTTCTTATCACTTTGAGTTTTTATTTTTAACATTGAAAGGGTTCTTTTAAATTTAATTCAGACATAGATTTTTATCATGTATCACCCTTAACCATATATAAAGGGAAAGTGTTAGCGAAAAAAAATCAGTTAAGTTGCTCTGAACCTCTCCACATTTAACAATGGGCTCTCCTCAATTACTTTTCCATTCAGAATCTCTGATGATTTCCCCCAAGAGTATCGTCCCTTATGACACTAAAAACATGGGTATATAGCATATCTTAAGAGAGTGTTCTAGTGTTTTTGCCAGGATGTTTTTCCAAGCCTGTGATGCCCACTCTGCAAGTTTTGAGGTACACACATAGGCAATGACAGCCCCATTACAGTAGCACCATGGAGAACAGCAACTGAAAGCAGAAATATTCAGAGGAATAAGTATGCAACTTAGAATCAATGGCATATGTTTTACTGCCTCCTAGTTTGGGGCAGAGCTGAGAATATATCCCAGGTACTTATATCTTAAGTTAGCTAGAAAATCCATTTTAATCATGTCAGCCTTTAAACAAATGATACCCATTTAAAAAATATTTTTGTTTTCTGTAACTGCAAATAATCCACTTTTTTGTCAATACAGCAGCCTTTTAAAGATTCAAAGAAGGACTCATGAAAATATGGTAAAGTTGATAACATTATTAGCAAAGTTGTACACACATACACAGATGTACTTCCAAGTAAAAAGATTGATCAACGCTGTTGGGGGAAAAATGTATTTGTGTGAATCAAGGAGGGGGGAAGGATTGGAGATAAGATTATTTATACTGTACCAAAGCATTTCAGAAAAATTAGTATAAAATGACATAAATATATTGATCCAGCTGTGAAGTTAATTAACTACTACAGTCCTAGGTGAACAAAAGCAAAAACTGAGATTTCCTGGAGAGTACTTTTCATTAAAAGAAAAAAAAAAAGTGCCATGATTTAAAAGAGCATTTCTTTCTTGCAGCAGTTTCTATCAATCTGCTTTTCTATGTTTTATTTTTATATATTCTGTTTATTTGCAAAGGTTGAGGAGTAAATTAGTGGTTTGGTATTTTGTTAACCAAATATCTTATCAGCACTTTGCAAATCATTAGTTTAGTGAAAACCGTTGCTCATAATGAAAACTAGAGAATCTCGTTAACATCTGAAGTATTTTCGAATCCAGTGAAGAAATATGAAAGGGTACTTGGTGGAGTTTTGGAAGGATATTATGAAATCTTTTATCTGGCTAAGAATTCAAAAGCCCTTAAATGGCACATAGGATATAGGAGATGGAAATGAAGGTGTAGATTTTAGAGCTGGTCTGCCTGGGTTTCCTCTGGGTTTTGCTTGTTAGCTGAATCATCTTTTTTTTTTTTTTTACTTCCTTAACCTTTTCTGTGCCTCTGTTTCTCATCTGCAAAATAAGAATAAAGTACCTTCCTAACATGTATGTTGTGAGAATTAAATGGGCTACCACAGGTACATGGTAATCACTTAAAGGTGTGGTCTAGAATGATAATGTGGTAATGTGATGTGTGATTACTCGCTATCAACTAAAATATTTTTTATTTCCCTGGAAACAACTCTCTATTCTTCCCAGTATTGAAATATTCTACTTCAGGGGCAAAGAAGATGGCCGGGAGGTCCAGACTGAAATTAGGCTTTTTTTTTTTCATGCTTTTTTTCCCCCCAGCTATCATATCCATTATAGAAGAATCAGAATGTAGCTAAGAATGGATTTGACCTTAACCATCCCTGACTCTCCCTGGACTGAATCACATCTGCAGCTTTTTTGCTGCTGTGCAGACTTTTTCCCCATGAGTGGGTTTTTGTTCCATGAGCTTCAAAGTTACTGATACTATATGAAATTAAACTTAGCTTTATGATGCCATTGTTTGAAAAGTATGTAGTAAGAATTTGGGACAGGCATAACGAAGGTCCCTTGGAACCTGTCATTTCTTCTTTTGGTCTGAGTTTAATAGGCCTAGAAACATGTTTCCTCTAATTCTTGAAAACACACTATCCAGCAAAACTTTCCGGGAGGGTGAAAATTTTATTGATCCATTTAATAGAGCAGGCACTAGCCATCAGTGGCTGTTGAACACTCCAACATAGTCCAACTGGGGAACTGCATTTTTTATTTTATTTTATTTTATTTTAACTTTAATTGATTTTAATTTAAATTGTAAATATGTGTGGCTAGTGACTACCATTTTGGACAGCAAAGTTCTAAAGAATTCGTCTTTGTGGCATTTCTATTTCTTGGGAATTATAGAAATAGCCCCACTTATCTGGACATCTGAATTTTAGAAAATATAAACATTTATCTGCTAGCTGAAAAACCAGAGATAAGTAGAAAAAGCCTCCGAATGGCACATAATAATAGGATGTGATTATGCTACAAAATATTATTCTACAAATGATTCTCAAGAATGTCAAAGTGTTGTTCTCAACAGGGTAGGTGGAGCCACTCTGGGACTCTTGTCTGAATAGTAGTGTGTGGAATAAAAGAACCCGAAAAGCCAGAAACACATTGATGTCAGTGAGAAGATATAGCTCAATGGTAGAAAGAAAAGAGCAGAGGCTTTTTTAAAAGCAAATACGGCATTAAGTCATTTTTTTTGAGACAGGCAGCGTATGAAACACAAATAAAAATGAAATAAAGCAGAAAAAGGAGACAGTAGAACTATAAGGACATATCAGTCAGGGGCCATTCACCAAGGGGAAAAGCTCAATTTAGGGCAAACTCCAGAGAATGTCACAGTATCATGAGCAGTATTCATAATTTTGAAACTAATTTGTCAAGAAAAAGCTTAAATTATCTTTGCAAAATTCTTTTCATAAAGAAAATAAAGTATGAAATGTAAAATGTTTTATAGAAAACGTCTAAGAAGTCTTGGCACTGGAGGAATAAGCAACATTTTGTATGTGGAGTCACTTCTTATCTGACCCAACCTTCTGGGGTTCAGCAGCATTTATTTCTGCCTGCTTTTAGAATGTATGAGTAACATGCAGTCTAAAACTTCAGAAGAGAAAGTATGAAAGTATTTATTGGTGAATTGGTCCCTCAGCAAGACTGAGCCCTTGATAGGCATATGTCATGACAGGAAACTTTATCCAAAAGGCTAATAAGACTCTACTGAAGATACTATCAGTAGGTTGAACTAAAGTATTAATGCTTAGCAAAATCTAGGGCCAGGATGCATATGGATAAGCAGTTTTCTTGTAAACAATATTAAAAAACAGTTTATCCATATGTCTTTATACATGCAGATACATATATGTGTATATAGATCATTTTCCCTTAGTTTTCACGGTTGAAAATTTTTTTGTAAAAATGCATTTGATGGTCCCTCTTTTAATGGATTCATGGCTGATTGTGAAAACTTGTCTCATTTTTACCTTAACTAAGATATCCATTTTGTGTTTTTGTAAATAACATGTACAGCATGTTGGATTTTTTTTTTTTGTTTTATAAGAGGTAGTAGTTCTAGATGACTAGATGAATAGCTTTAGGAAAATATAATGCATCATTAATTACATGGCAGTGATTGAAATGGCCATAGAAAACCACAATAGGAGTCAACACAGAACTGAATAAAACATGTGCCACATATCTTCAATTATTAGTACACATTGTTGCTAAATTGGGAAGGGAAGATGACTTAACAGATGTCGTAAGACTAGACTTCAACACCAAAGGATAAGGAGAGCCTGGCGAAGAAGGTAGAAGGCCTTGCAAGCACCATCATTGGCTAAGAAGTTGGGTTCAAGATTGTTTATTGTAGAAGCCATTCTGTTAAAGCCAAGCAGATTTGTTGGGAGTACCGAAGAGCTTTGATTGCACCTAAATTGTTTAAAAAGAAAGAAATGTTAAACAAGGAACAGCAGCAGACAGATTTTCAGACTGTGTAATCACTGAGGTGCTCGAACGTTGCTTTTAGATGAAGGTGCATTAATCTCAGGCTATTTAATGTGGACGAAAAACCCTATTATTGTCTTCAAATACTGAATATTTCTACCATTTCTAAAGCTCTCTCACTGTGACTGAGTCCTATTTAAAAGGACAGCCTAATACAGCCAAAGAAAACAAGCTTTAAGAACTTAAAACTCAAGGAATTTTTAATGCAGCTAGAATGCTTTTAATTTCTCACTTCTCACATAGGACATAGTTTGATATTATTAGATATGATTTCTGTTTCAACAGTGAAATGAAACTGTAATAAAGGATGTGATTTCCATGTCCTTTATTTACCTTTAGAAACTTGGTAATGCTTAAATTCAGAAATACCAGGTCTTGTATGTTGTAGGTTTGGGATTTGTTTATTAATGCTTTGTAGTAACTTACAGAAAAACCCAGTGAAATCAGTTTAGAGAAAGCAAAGCAGTTTTGATTTCAGTGGAAATTTTTCTTATTTTCCACATGGATGTTAAAGTTAGAAGAGCTTTATTCATTCTAAATATGTTCTTGTTGAATTTGACTGTGATTCTCTATTTCCAGCGGAAATTAATATCTTAGCGCAAGTTTTACCAGACCCCTGAGGGCCGCTTAGTCGCAGCTTCGTTTATTGCCATTTAAATAACTGTGTAATAAGAAGGCACCAATTCATTTTGAGGCCCCATTGACATTTCATTAAAAAATGTTGGCCAAAGAGTGCCTCTTCTAATCCCCAATTACCCCTGTCTTTTCAGCCATCAGCCATGACTGAGAGGCTGAACCACTTTGTAAGACCCAAAAGTGAAGGGGTTAGTTGAGTTTAAAAGAAGCTTCTGCTTTTGAAAGATGAGAGGTCTCTGAAATAGCCATTGTCTACGTGGGAGTAAAGGTACTCAAAACATCCTTTTTACCTAAGATCGAATTTGAGATCTCATTCAGGAGAGGCAGAGTCAAACAACTGAAGAGATAAAAGACTCAAGCACCACACGTCAAGAAGGTTTTGTTTTGACTTCAGATGATATACCTTGGGGTTATTGGGAATTCCAGTCTTCAGGGAGCTACAGGCCTGCCTTTCAAGCAATTCCCCCAATATCTGGCATGCCCAAGAGTCAGGAGGTGGCTGGAGACTGTTGGGGGAATGCTCAGATTGCACATAGATGGAAGCAGATATATTCATGAAGAAATGACCAAAAGTTAGACGTTTATATTTTGCCTCCCAGCTATGATACTTCCTTTTGAAAGCAACACCATAATTGAGGGGTTTTTTTTTTTAAACAAAGGAAAATTCTGCCAGTTTCTAGGTTGAACATTGCATCAAAAAGGACCCCTCATTCAGTCCCTGCCCCTGTTTGTTGTCCCAAAGTGAACAGAATAATGCAATATAGATCAATATTCAACTTGCATTTACTTCTTATTGTTTCTATTTAAGCTTTAAACTCAGAATTCTGATTAGTAATGTGAGTCCTCTTTCTTGATAGATTTAAGCATGAATGGACATTTTAAAACAGTATTTGTTTCTAAGAAAAGAAAATCAAGGTGGATGTCCGAGGTTGTTTATTACACTTATCAATTATCTGTAGAAATTGTCATCCAAATGTATCTGCATAGACAATTATTTTTAACTGAGCTCACATGTAAGCAAAAGAGTGCAACCATTAGTTTCAACCTTGACTAAATTAGCAATGAATAAGAATTCTGCATAGGCATACCTTGGTATACTGTACCTCACTTCATGGCACTTTGCAGATATTAGATGTGTTGCAAATTGAAGGTTTGTGGCAACCTGTATCAAGCAAGTCTGTTGGTGCCATTATTCCATTATTAAACTCACTTCCTGTTTCTGTGTCATATTTTGATAATTCTCACAGCATTTTAAATATGTCAGTATAATATCTATTAAGGTGATCGCTGCTCCTTGATATTTCTATTGTAATTGTTTGGGGACACCAAGAACCCAGACCCATGTAAGGTGGTGAACTTCATCGATAAATGTTGTGGGTGAACTATCCATTCCCTGTCTCTGTTCCTCTCCTCGAACCTCCATGTTCCCTGAGACACAGAAATATTGAAATTAGGCCAGTTAGTACTCCCACAATAGCTCTAAGTGAAATGAAGACTCACAAGCCTCTCACTTTAAATCTAAAGCTAGAAATGATGACGCTTTAGTGAGAAAGACATGTCGAAAGCCAAGATGAACTGGACGCCGGGCTGCTTGCCATGAACAGTCAAGTTGTAAATGCAAAAGAAAACTCGAAGGAAATTAGAAGTGCTACTCCAGAGAATGCACGCACAATAAGAAAGTGGAACAGTCTTGCTGCTGATATGGAGAAAGTTTGAATGGTCTGGACAGAAGATCAAACCAGCCACAGCATTCTCTTAAACCAATGTCTAATCAGAGCAAGGCCCTAACTCTTGTCAATTATCTTCTGTGAATGCTGAGAGAGCTAGGAAGCTGCAGAAGAAACATCGGAAACTGACAGAGATTGGTTCATGTGGTCTAAGGAAAGAAGCCATCTCCTTAACATAATATAGCACAGGGTGAAAAGCAAATGCTAATGGAAAAGCTCTGGCAAGTCATCTCAAAAGACTCGCTAGGATAATGGATGAAGGTAGCTACACTAAGCAGATTTTCAGTGTAGATCAAACAGCCCTCTGTTGGAAGATGTTATCTAAGACTTTCATAGCTAGAGAGGAAAAGTCAATGTCTGACTGTAAAGGGCAGGCTGACTCTCCTGTTAAGGGCTAATGCAGCTGATGATATTAAATTGAAGCCCATGCTCATTGATCAACATCCTAGGGCCCTTAAGAATTATACTGACTGGTGAACAATGATCGTAATATAAGACAAGGAGTGACGGTAGTGGGAAACTGCTGGGGTGGTGGTGGGGCATACCTTATCAACAAGGGTACCTGCATAATGAACATTTGTATACCTAACCCTGAATTGTACCCTGCATCTTTAAAATAAAAAATGAAAATGAACAAACAAACAAAAAACCAGAAAAATAAATTATACTGACTCTACACTGCCTGTGCTCTGTAAATGAAACAACAAAGCCTGGTGACAATATAGCTGTTTACAGCATGATTTACTGAATATTTTAAGCCCACTGTTGAAACATACTGCTCAGAAAAAAAAGATTTCTTTCAAAATATGACTACTCACCAACAGTGTACCTGGTCACCCAAGAGCTCTGCTGGAGGTGTAAGAGGGATGAATGTGATTTTCATGCCTGCTAACACAACATCCATTCTGCAGCCCATGGTTCAAGGGGTCCTTTCGACTCTCAAGTCGTATTATTTCAGAAATTAATTTCACAAAACTATCGCTGCCGAAGATAGTGAGTGATTCCTCTGATGGATTTGGGCAAACTAAACTGAAAACCTTTGAAAAAAATCCCCCATTCTAGATACCATTAAAAACAGGAATGATTCATGGGAGGAGGTTAACATATCAACAAGGGTTTGGAAGAAGTTGATCCCAACCCTCACGGATAACTTGGAGGAGCTTATGACTTTGGTGGAGAAAGTAACTGCAGATGTGGTGGAAATAGCAGTAGTGCTAGAATTCGAAGTGGACCCTGAGGATGGGAGAATCGCTGCAATCTTGTGATCAAACTTGAATAAATGAGGAGTTACTTCCTATAGATAAGCAAAGAACTAGTTTATTTTCTTACTTTCTGAAGAAGAAGAAGAATGAGTAAGTAGCTTTATTAAGCAAAGAATAGTATACTCTCAAGAGAGAAGAACAGGCTGAAACAGTCTTCAGAAGGTGCTGCTTCTGCCCCCAATGGTGGTGGAGTCATAAGTTTAATTCATAACTAGGGGCATTTGAGGAGGGGAGGTTTTCCTAGAAATGGATGGTTTTAGGGCTGGGTTACTGTCACTCCCCTCTCGTGTTGGGCTGGGGAGTTTGGGGCCTTATAGGATTATACCAGCACTGTCATGGCATCAGGTGAAAGAACTGGTTTCTTGAGATGGAATCCACTCCTGGTGAAGATACTGTGAACATTGTTGAGAGGACAATGAAGGATTTTGAATATTCCATAAACTTAGTTGATAAAACAGCAGCAGGGTTGGAGGGGATCAAATCTAATTTTGAAAGAAATTCTTCTAGCCGGGCTCGGTGGCTCAGCCTGTAATCCCACACTTTGGGAGGCTGAGGTGAGTGGATTGCCTGAGCCTGAGGGTTTGAGACCCGCCTGGGCAACTTGGTGAGACCTCATCTCTACAATAAATCAAAAATTAGCCAGGCGTGGTAGCGCGCCTAGTTCCAGCTCCTTGGAAGGCTGAGGTAGAAGGATCGCCAGAGCCCAGCAGGTTGAGGCTGGAGTGGCCGTGAACATGCTACTGTACTCCAGCCTAGGTGACAAAGTGAGACTCCCACTCAAAAAAAAAAAAAAAGAAATTCTTCTGTGGGTAAAATGCTATCATTTTAAAGATATGCATTTCTTTAAATGGGACTACATATGCCACAGAGAAATCTTTTGGGAAAGGCAAAGTCAATTGATAATAGCAAACTTCATTGTTCTCTTATTGTAAGAAATGGCCCCACCTTTAGCAAAGACCACCCTGATCAGTCAGCGGCCATCCAAATCAAGGCAAGACCCTCCACCAGCAACTCACCGAATGCTTGGATGATTGTTAGCATTTTTTAGCAATAAAGTAATTAGGTATGTACATGATTTATTAGATGTAAAGCTATTGCACACTTAATAGACTACAGTATAGCATACATATATCTTTTATATGCACTGGGAAACCAAAAAACTTATGTGACTCACTTTGTTTTGATAGTTACCTTGCTGCCATGGTCTGGAACTGTACATTCAATATCTCTGAGGTATGCCTGTACTCAGAAATGTATCTCTTTGATTATATCCTATATAAAATATAATACTCTAAAAGATGGTTCAAAACCACTGGGGTGAAATTCATGGTCCCAGGAAACTGATAAATGTTCTCAAAAGATATTTGCCTTTCCTTTCAGAACTTTGGACACTGACTAATAGCCATTCTGCCACTATCTGAATTCAATACGCTGGATGTGTAAGGATGGTGCAAATAGAATTAATTCTAGGTTCCTTTGGTTTGCTTTTAGCTTGACCTTGGATCTCTAGTGGCTTTTGAAGAAACACTGGACCTGGGACTACAGGCGTGTGCCACCATGTCAGGTTAATTTTTTTATAGAGATGAGATCTCACTATGTTGCCCAGATTGGTCACAAACTCCTGGACTGAGGCAATCCTCCTGCCTCAGCCTCCCAAATTGCTGGGATTACAGGCATGAGTCACTGTGCTCAGCTCATATTTTCTTAGCAGGAGAGGTTTCTACTTCTGGGACTCCTAAGGGAAACTCTTTTTGAAGAGGTATAGATCAGTTTGGTAAATCCAAATTGCTATAAAATGAAGCTGCCTTTATAATAATTGAAGTATCCCTCATCTCCAGCAGGCACTATAGTGACAGGAAAAGCAGGTGAGTTGGTATATGCACATCCAACATTGGTGAGTTGTAAGATACGGCATTAGAAATACTAATACTTCTGACGTCCATGAGTGGAATATCTGTAAGGCCTTGCTCTTCCAAGTGTAGTCCTGTAGACAGGCAGTTTCAGTCTCACCCGAGAGCTTGTTAGGAATGCAAAACCTTAGGCCCCATCTCAGAATTACTGAGTCAGAATCTGCTTTTAGCAAGACCCCTAAGTGGCTAGCATGCACATGAAAGTCTTGGAAACCCTGCCCTCGTATAAGCTACGCTCTACACCAGTTCATTTATTTTTCACAATAATACTGTGAGGCAAAGATATACTCTCTATGTCCTTCCCCCTTCCACTAACATTCTCTCCCAATGCAGGAGATCACTGCTAGTTGTTTGTTTGTTTTTTTTCTTTTTTGGTAAATATCCCATTGATGGCATATTTGAGAACATGGCCATTTGCCATCATGATTAGTGTCGGAGAAAGGTAACTACTTTGGCTTCACAGACAGAAGATATTTCCACCTTGTTAAGGAGAAGTGCTGCCTTCCAGAAAGCCTCAGGGAGCCCAGGCAGATGAGTTGGCAAATAGGCAGTGATTCTATAGCCGGCAGGTTGTGTTTTACCTCGGGATCTGTGGTCAAGACAAGAGAGAAAATGGGGCCACTGAGCAGTGGTAGTCTTCAGTAAACACAACCAGATCTGTCTGTCTCCAAGTCTGGACCTCTGCTGGATGGATGGATCCAGCCTCAGAGATGATGTTGTTTACCTGAAATATACATTATTTATGTTTTTAAAAATGCAATGCCAAAGACAGGGACTTTCCGGACTGTTGCTGAAAGAAAAATTGAATGCTGGGGCAGGCAGAAAAGTTGAGCTTTTAGCTGAGGGGCATTTATTCTGAGTAGAAGTTAACCTGGAATATCAACTGATCCCGGGTAAATCATCACCTGCCAGTGAATTCTTTGCTCACTCGGGAGTCTGCACTTAGACATACTCTCCCAATTCACCTGGCGAGCTCTCAGAGGTTACAGACTAGCTGGCAGCTGCTAACGTGCAAAGGCAAATTGGGCGAGGCAGCTACTAAGCTTCTCTGACAATGCAGAGTGAAAGGGGAAAGAGAGTTTGCCGAGGCACTGTGAGAACTGGATTTCCTGAGTAAATCCCAACTAGAAATACTGGTATGCTTTTTTTTTTTACTTTCCCCACCTGAGATCCTTCTAGGATGCAACTTAGCCAAGGCATATAATCTAGTTTAGCCTGGTGTTTAGATTTAAAGATCAAGGTCTACCTGATCTGACAGATGATAACACAGCATCCGTGGGGAGACTGTTCAAAGGTGTATGTCACACAAGCTCAAGTTAGTGTTGTGTTTTACCTCGGGATCTGTGGTCAAGACGAGAGAGAAAATGGGACCACTGAGCAATGGTAGTCTTCAGTAAACACTGAGAGCTGTCTGTCTCCATGTCTGGGCCTCGGCTGGATGCATAGATCCAGCCGCAGAGACGATGTTGTTTACATGAAATATAACAACCTTCGAGCCAGACATTCAACAAAATTTGTTGAACAACTACTTGTGCAAGGTTTTCAGCCTTGAGGAATGTACATTCTTGCAGGGGTGATTTACATAAGATTCTGGCACAAGCTTGGGCACTCCTCCTTAACCCAGGGATGCCCACAGGATACCCTGGTAGCCTCTCTCGGTCTTTAACTTTCCTCTGTAATAGCAAAGAACCAAAGAGACCCCCAAACCATCCCACCTTTAGACCTAGGATAACTCAGTGGGTAAGCATGTGCACTTTGGAATTAGACTGCCTGGTTGAAATGCCATCTGTCCCTTGGAATTATGTGACTCCATGCTTGTAGACTAACTTCTTTGCGGCTTCAATTTCCTAATCTGTACAATGGACTATTGTGGGAATTAAATGAAGTAATGCATGTAAGGTCCCTGGCATCAAGGAACAAAAAAGAGCACAGTGTCTAAAGCTCAGCAGTCTACCTAGAAATATCCACTTCCTTTGCTTACAGCTCTAATGGGAAAAATTGACCCAATTTACCTTCAATGAAAGGCACTCATAACCTTGAGGGAGCCAAGGGTCCCAGAACAGATATTTCTACTGTAGGAACAAACCTACCTTTCTCTTTATCCAGGTAGCATCACCTGTTGCTGACAACCTTCAAGTCATACATTCAACAAAATTTGTTGAACAACTACTTGTGCACGGTTTCCAGCCTTGAGGAATGTACATTCTTGCAGGGGTGATTTACATAAGAATCTAAGAAGATAATACAATGTAGCACTATCAGGGGACTTAAACACCATACAGACCAGTATACGGTAGATTCGTAATTGGTCAAAGAGGCTGCTTGAAGAAAGTGGTATTGCCAGCCGTGGAATAAAGAGTCCTCTGCTGGAATTCTAAGCAAGGAAAGCAGTGTGGATGAGAGTTTAGAAGAGGGGCAGGGACGTACTGACTTCAAGCAAGGCAGCTGTTTTCAAAGCATAAGGTGGAGGTAAGGAGATCAGCAAAAACAAAATCAGAGACTGAAGTTCTCTGGTTAATAATCCAGACCAAATCCACATTATCCAACGTTAAAAAGGAAAAAAAGTGGCAATGCAATGTAGCCAGGTCAAAAAAGGAGAAGTCTGGCTAAACTTCAAATAATCCTTGGGTAGTTGATATAGTGCCAGATGCTTAAAAGGTTCGTCTGAACCGATGTTAACATTAGGTAGACCCTAGCGAAGCACTTCCCCTGGTGGGAAAGACCATTTTCAGCCTTCTTTAGCGATGGCCTCATAGTTTCAGTGTCTTGTATGCAGTGGAAACAAATAAAGCTAGAACGTGCCTGAGCCTGCGGGTTCGAGACCCACCTGGGCAACTTGGCGAGACCACATCTCTACAATAAATCAAAAAATCAGCTGGGCATGGTAGCACACGCCTGTAATTCCAGCTACCTGGAAGGCTGAGGCGGAAGGATCGCCGGAGCCCCGCAGGTAGAGGCTGCGGTGGCCGGGAGCAGCCACTGCACTCCAGTCTGGGTGACGGAGTGAGACTCCAACTCAAAAAAATAAAAAAATAAAGCTAGAACGTCTGGCCAGTAGGAGCATGTGGCCAGGCAGTATAGCTCGAGGCTATGCAGGCTAATGAACAATAAATTAAGCCAGTGCAGGAATTTTGGTGGGACGGTGAGACTCGGGACTCGTTCCACCCTTCCCGTACGTTCGTCTGATCTGCACGTTGGTATATGGCATGCCTAACTTTCGTGACACGACATTCTGGAATGCAAATTGATGAGAGAAACACACAATCCTGTTGTGGCTTTTGTCCTCGCACCTAAGATGATGTGGGTCTATTGCTAGTGGCAAATGACTCAGAAGCAACTCCCAAGCCCCTTCGGTAGACGGGGTTTTCTCAGCATATAATTTATGTTTCAATTGCTTTATTGGCGCCCTGTAAAGCAAAATATTGACAATAAAATTGCTATTTTTGTCTCACCAGCCACCGCACGGTCTTTGTTCCACTGCGTTTAATGGCTGCCTGTCCTTCGCTTCCAACTGCCTCCCCTGCTCCCTTGACAAAGAACTGTGGCAATGGTGATTCCAGAATAATGTCTGTAATCTTTACCAGCAAACTGTCTGTCCTGCTGACCCTGTGGAAAACTAGGAACATATTGAATATATCACGGAACAAATTAAGGGTGTGAGGTTTAATGCAGCCAAGGAAGTGATCATAATGCCATATGTCTGGGAGCCTTGAGTGATTCTTAGCGCTCCAGCTTACAGCGTTAGTCATATTGAACCTTGTAAATTTCAAAAAGAAAAAGAAAAAGAAATTGTACCGTTCAGCACTCACCGTTTTTCAAGCTTGCTAAAACAACAAATGCCTTTCAGTCTGATTGCGCCAGTGGACATTAGGCACAAGGGAAAAGGCAAGGGGTGGCTGAGAGCATTCAGACATCTGTCTGTCCTGACTTACCGCTGGCTAGTCACTCTTCTTACTTCTTGTCCCAAAAAGGGGACATATTGTTCAAAATAAAATATATTTATGGGTTCCAGAGTCAGGCTGTGTGTGTCCACATCCTGGACCCCTGTCCCTCACTAGCTCTGTGGCTTTAGATGAGTTTCTTGTTCTCTCAGATGTTTGGTTTCTTTGTTGCCAAAATGAAGATTAAGGAATTAATAGATGGGAAGCATTCAGAGTCATGTCTTTTGTATAATCAGTACTTGTTATTACTTATCAACTACTTCTGATCTCAGTATTCAGTGAGTTCATGAGTTGCTAAACTTACTTTTCCTCTAAAGGGTCAGATGGTAAATGTCTTGGGCTATGTGGGTCACATATTGTCTCTGTCACCACTATTCTGTTTTGTCATCAAAAAGTGTCAAGCAGTCATAGACAATATGTAAAAACAAAAAGGATGTGGTTATGTTCCAATAAAACTTTATTTACACACACACACACACACACACACACACACACACACACACACACACACGGGATGGATTTGGCCTGCAGGCTATAATTTGCCAACCCCTGAATTGAGGGGCTTTGGGCTTTCTCAGCTGTGAGTTGCATCTGGACTTCCATACCAGAGCCCTTTCTTTTGGCCTAGGACAGCTATTGTCAGACCTGTACAGTAGACTTGCCAGAGGTGTTTTATTAAAATACCAGTGCCTGGGCCGCATGCTGGTATTTGGTTGAAGGTGGAGTTCCCACCATTGGTGATATTTATACAAGCTCTCCAGATGATTCTAAGGACAAGCCAGGGTGGAGAACCGCTGCTGATGTGTCCAAACGCTTCTGACAATAAAATTCACTTGTAAAAGTAAAAATAAGAAGAATTTCTTGTCTCTTCCCCGCAAATTCTAATTCAACTGTGGGTTGGGACCCAGATGTTGGAATTTTAGCAAACATTCCAGGTCATTCTTATCTTTAGGTAAGTTTGAGAAACTTGTCCTCCTCCATACCCTGCATTAAATATTACTCATCCTGAGGGTTGTTCCCAACACCAAGGCTAGGAGACCCTGGCTAATCCTGTTAGTTCAATGCCATGGTGGCCCCTTGTTCTAATGTGCCATGGCCATGTCTCTGGGGGTGCCACATTCTGTTGTTCAGCCTTCTAGAGCAGGAATTTTGAGTATCATTTCAGTCTAGAAAGCATGGTTACCATGTGGCATAGATTTTTCTGTGTGATTGAGTTTGTACTATGATACCTCATTTTTAGAATAGAAATTTCACTTCTGAATAAAAGAAAAGTAGTTATTGTACCAGTTGAGTAAATGCTCAGAGGCCAGGAAGGCTTTCTATTATTTCTTGGGTATGAGATAAGCAGAAATTATACAAGACCTGACATTTGTTTGTCAGTGATAGAAACTATAAGCTTGTGTAAGGAATACCTAGGAAGAAGGAATACCTTCTTCCATATGACTTTCTACTAAAGAGGCTAGCAGAAGTATTCATTTTCCCAATTGCCTCTGTTGCTAGGGCTGATCATGTGATACAGTTCTAGCCAGGGTGGCTTACGCTGAAATCTACAAGATCCTTTTGAGAAAACTTTGGTTTTCCTGGCAAAAGTGATTGATACCCTTTCATTCCCTCTTCTTCCTGCATTGAATTAGATACCATCTGTGACTAGGAAGCAAAAAGCCAACACATTAATGAAGGTAGGAAAAGATTGGCGAATCTGGGATCTTTGATGATTTACCTAAACCACACTTCTTTTCTTGTCTGCCTTGTCTGCAGCCTACCGTTTATATGATCTAGTCAAATACTTCTGCTGCTTAAACCACTGAGCAATTCTGTGACTTGCAGCCAAAAAAAAGATTCCTAGCTGGGTACGTAAGCTATACTTTTTTCCATTACAGAAGGTGCAGTGATTAAGAGAAATTAACACCTAATATATTGATATAAGCCTTCTGAATGAGCCAATCAGGAGTGCACTTTGCTGGCAGTTCTAATAAACACACTGTCCAATCCACTGGCCAGACCTAGGATTGTTTCTATTAATCGTGGGCAGAAGTTTTTAAGGAAAATATATTTGTTGATGCACATGACAGCTAATAAATAAAATAATTTTTAAATGCTCTCATAAATTATAATCTTGATGTGTTACAAAGTCATTGGACCAGAGGATCCTGTTGAATCAATGAATTAGATAAGTGAGAGATGGCTCTTTCAAAGATTTGTATGGCTCTTTTTACTGGGGTTTCTTTTAGTTTGATTTACAAAGGCCATTCCTACAATATTTCGTGAGATAATCACTAATTATGAAGGAATCACTTTGGCTGTTCCTTTATAAGGGCACTGGTGCAACGGAAAATACAGGTACAGACTGTACTTGGGCTTCCTACCTTTGTGATCTTGAGCATATCTAATTTTTCTGAGCTTCAGTTTCCTCATGTTTGAAGGCTAGTTGATAAATTATCACTTCTCAACATCACTGAAAAGATTGAACAAACATATATAAAACATGCTTTCACAGAGTCTTGTACCTTGTAAGCAGTTGTCAAATATTCTCTTTCTCCTTTTAAAGTCATATCTTCAATGTCTACCCTTGCATAGCTGATCTCTGAACAAAGTTGTGAGTGACTTCCTCTATCTTTTTCCATTTTATCTTCTTTCTCTCAGCTCACTCCAAACATTCCTCTCTGTGTCTGGCCTATCTTTACCACCTCTGAGCCTTAGAAAGACATGAGATAAGTAAAGAATTAGTTTTATTCTGATACACTAAGGAGGTGGACTCGAAACCACCTAGCAATGAGGCCATCCCATCAACCTTTTCTGAACTTTCTTCTAGAAATAACCTGTATACATTTGGATGAGGGGAAGAGGGAAGATGGTTTAGTCTAAAGAAAATATATGTAGTGGCAATACAATTCATCGTTCTCGGAAACAGGTTCTAAAATTCATGAGGAATGCTTCTATTTGGTAATTGGTTATTTTCAAAATTACCTAGGAATTGAATTAAATGGTCTGTTCGTGTTTGGCTTGTTCTCTGAAATCCTTTGCAGTAATATATGTATGTAAATGTACTACTTGTAGTATAGGGTTATGGACTCCAACTTGTAGTATATAATAGAGAGCACATATGCTAACCACAGCTTGACCGGAAAATGTGATGGTGGACGAATTATGTCTCTGAGCCATTTCCGTTCTCTGCTAAGTGGGGTGATGCCCTTAGATATCATGAGAGCTGCCTGGGAATAGAGGCTAACTGAGGACACTCCATTTCACACGGGTGCTGGAATGCAGACTCATTAAGAGGGAGGATAGAATCGCCCTCTCGTATTTAAATGGTCTCTTTCCGTCTCCCACCCGCCTCCCATGCCCGCAGCCTATCCAGTTTACCTGGGCAAGAATTAGATGCATGTATAACGTGACCTCTCTCTCTGGCTCCTTCCCCCACCACGCCCCTCACCCCCTCTGTTTTTATGAAGAAAGTCTCCTTTTGCGTGTTCTTCTTCAGCTGCAGCTCTGTCATGCTGCTCAGAAGACAAAGTCAGCAGAAGAATGTTGTCTCTACACTTAATGAAATTTTAACCACTTTGCCCATGTGTATAAGCAGCAGACATTTTTACAAAGAAATCTTCAACTTATAGCCTGATGGAAGCTCAAATGCATTTCACCAAGAAACAGAACGAATGCTCAACAGAGATGGGGCCCTCTGATAAAAACCAAGAAGCAGAGGGGGTTCCCATGAGAGAATAAACCCGGCACCAACTCCTAGGTCCTCAAGCCTGGCTGGCAGCACTCTGCCTTTTCTCCGGATGCTCAGGCCACTGAAAACAGCCTATTGTTCAGTTTCTCTTGGTCCAAATGCTTTAGGTAGGGAGGGGATCGTGCAAGGATGCCCAGACATTCAGAGTGACCGATCCAAAAGAGACCGTCCCATCCTGTCTTGTGGCAAAGTTTGGACAAGAAGAAACTTTTCTCCTTCACCCTCCCAAGGAATCGAGCCCCATTTTCTTATATATACACAGAGTACAATCCTTTGAGAGAACAGCCCAGGTTAGAAATGAGGACACTGGTTGGGTGTTTGTTGTTCATAACGATCTTTTTTTTTTTTTTTGAGTTGGAGTCTCATTCTGTCACCCAGACTGGAGTGCAGTGGCCGCTCCCGGCCACCACAGCCTCAACCTGCTGGGCTCCAGCGATCCTTCCGCCTCAGCCTTCCGAGTAGCTGGAATTACAGGCACGCGCTACCTCGCCCGGCTAATTTTTGATTTATTGTAGAGACGAGGTCTCGCCAAGTTGCCCAGATGGGTCTCGAACCCATGGGCTCAGGCATTCCACTCACCTCAGCCTCCCAAAGGTGCAGGATTACAGGCTGAGCCACCGAGCCCGGCTCCATAACGATCTTTTAAAACAATTCCAGGAGACTGGGAAAGATAGTCCTTTGACTTTCAAGGGAGTGGAATCGTGTGTTGCAAAAATCATCAGACATGCTTGAAGGATCCAGCCTTCTAGTAGTTTTAGAAGCACGAGAGGCGGGATCACAAGAAAAATACCTAGACAGCTGTTTGCCTGGGGATAAGTCGTGTACGAACCACACACCGGCTACTCGAAAGGAACGCCTTGGTTTTGTTCATAAGGCAGGTAGGTGGTGAGTACTGGGTGTTGGGGGGGTGCTGATCTCGACTGTGTCTTTCCACTTACAGCAGTGGGCAGTTGGCACGGTGGCTCTGAGTATATGCTCAGATCCCCTTTGACTAGGTTGGCCTGGAAAGCCCATTTTGTGTTCTCTCTTTTATGGAGATACAGCTGGTCATACCGCCCGTTTTGCCCCTTGGCTTTCCATTTGGCAGACACGAAATGCAGGTGCCTCATCTCTGAATCGCATTGGGGTGGGGGTGGGAGGATGGAGCCTTCCGGAAACGTTTAGAGTTACGGTGTGAGGGAAATATCTTTGTCCTGCACAATTATTAGGTTTCGCTAACTTTCTTTGCATCTCCCTGAAGCCAATGACAAAAATCCTTTGTCACTTAGCCTGCCTTGAATGATTTTTCTTTTCTGCTTTTTCTTTAATCACCCACAAAAGAGAACACCCCCTCTGCCAGGAGGGGGAGAGAAATGAAGTTTCATTTCACCAAGAAGAAACCATCCAACATCTTGCAATACTTTTCCTTTAAGAGTATCATTTCTTTTTCTCCAGCTGCCTTGGTCTCTTTGATACGTCAGGGTACACTAAGTTGAATCTATAAACAGAACCCACTAATTAAGAGTAATTGCTTAGGAGATTGGTACAGACGATTCAGCATTATATGCGTGTTCTTCTCAGATATCCATTAGCTGCTAATAAGATACTACAGATGTGCCAGTCTGTTTCCTGTTTCCGTCTATTGTACCTTTATAGCCATATATGGACCAATCGGATGGGCAGAACAATAAGTGGATGTCCTTTCGCTCTCTGAACACGTCTCAAAGGAATGTTTGTTATTAGATTGCCTTTTCTGTTTAGTTTCACATCAGTATGTTAATATAGAAAACATAACCCTGAGAAAGTTTTTTTGGTTGCCTTTCTTTTCTTCACTTCAGCTACTGTTAACTGGTTTATTGTTTAATTAAATCCCTTTTTTACAGTTTTTTTTTTTTTTAAGTACATAATGAAAGTACGCCTGGGCAACGTGAGCAGAGGGAAAATGACATTCTTCCTCCCTCTCTCTTGAAAAAGTTTCCATCTAAATGTTTTAAGTACTTAAAAATTCAGCATGAATATCATGTTGCTATATTTGACTGATTTACACTTGAGGCTTGGTAAAAAGCCTATGAATTATTCATTCCCAAGTGATTCTATAAGCCGGAACACCAGAAATCATATTCCCCGTTGAAGTTTATAAAGTGAAATAGTTTAAATACTCTCTAGACATGTGGATGTCGGTACGGTTGGGTTTTTTTTTTTTGCTCTCCGATTTTGAATTGCTGTGCTTTTCAGCTCATTTGTCTTTTTATTTTAGGAAAACTTAACTAAAGATTTTACCCTTTTCCACAGAAAAGCTAGCTAACATATTTTTAAGTCGGTACAAAATATTATGTTGTCAAATAGATTAGTAATTTATAATTTTGCTCTTCTTGGGTCCAAAGAGGTTTTATTTTGTTGCAAAGAAAACCTGAGAGGAAGATAATCATTTACTGTCTTCTTCTTTTATTTATATGGAACTAAAAGTGAGAAGAAGATGTAAACTACAGTTTATTAGAAATAATTAAACACTACACCTAGAGAAGAAAAAAGTGTGTTATTCTGTGAGACTCTGTGTGTGTGTTTATATACATAATACATATTGTATTGTAATAGAAGATTTAGATATACATATATGTACATAAATACGTAGCAATACTAACCAGTCTGGTACATTAGAACTACTTAGTATTTTAAAAGACTGTGCATAGTCAGTATATTCTGGAGTCCACAAATGTGAGTCTTGGCAGTCAACCTTCTATGAGAGTATATTAAAATCATTTAAAATGCTACTTAGAGTGGTCATGTTTTGACCTGTGTTCTCATTGGAATTCATAAACTAAACAGGTCAGGTGGGGCCGTCAGCCAGATGATGCTTCCCAAGAAAATCTGGAGCTTCTAAAAATATATGGGCAGCAGTGGTAGATAGGAACTTTCTCTCCTCATCATTTCTAGTGGAACCATGACAAACTGAGGGGAGAGGAAGAGTGAAATTCCTCAAGGAAAAGTACAGAAGAATCTTGAATCTATGGATAAGTGTCATTCATTACTACTTCAAGAAATTCTTCATTGCTGGTCCAGCATTCAGAATCCAAACCAACCAAATAATAGAGATAGGGATGTGTGTGTGTGTGTGTGTGTGTGTGTGTGTGTGTGTGTGTGTGTGTGTTCAGTCGAGGTGTCCTGAACACTGATCCTTCACCAGGAAACATGAGTACAATTATACACACACAGAGGCACAAACACACAGAGAAGTGTTTTGTTTTGTGCACATCATTCCCAGACTCCTAATAAGTAATTTCCAAATCAGCTTAGTCATCAAAATACCACTAATGAACTATCTGTTTGCCAAAATGTGGTTCCAGATTTCATTCCTCACTAAGAACATGCAGAGATAATTTCTTTATTAAGTTACTGATTAAAAAAATATAAAAAGTACCCTGACTCAAGTCCATTTGTCCAGTGTCTGCTATTATCAAAGGACTGGTCAGAAGCTGACAATTGTAAGACGATACATCTGCAATTAAACAATGTGAGTGTCTTCTGATTTGTTTGATAGTTTGCTACTGTAGTTCTTAATAATCTTTTCTTCTGTTTTCAACAATCAGGCAGATATCTTAGAAGTCCTCGCTGTGGTCACAGCACAGGCCTAGACCCCGGGGATGCAACAGTACATGTAAAGGGGAGAACTTCTCTCCCCAGAGAGCTTAGGCTCTCATGAAAGAGTCAGCAAACACCAGCTGTTTAGCTCAAAATATTTCTGTTGGATTTTGAAATACATAGACCTGTTGGCGGGTAGATGGAAGGAATAGTTTTCATGCAAATCAAAACATTTACTTACACAGAATTGAAAATTACTCTTCAAAGACGCAAAATGCAAAATGAGGTAATCACTAATATCAGAGCTCTTTCTATCATCTTCCTTCTGATCACACATTGTAGAGGATTTGTCTACAAGTAAAATTCGAATCACAGTCCTCTGTTAACTAAGAGAGATCAAGAGTAATTCTGATACTAGAGTAATTTGGGGAAAGAATTCACAATTTTCTCATCTTGAATTATAAATAACTTTTCTGGAGCTGGGACTGGGATGAGACAAGGAAGGCACTCATCTCAGACACAAAATACGAGGGGGCACCCCAACAGTCAGTCATCAAGACAATATTGTAATGCAAAATTTTAAAAATTCAAAATTAATGCAAGCAAGGTCACAATGTGAATAAGGACCAATTCAAGTCTCGTTGTCCACTGTTCACTCTGACTTCATCTTGCACCCATCTCGCTTGAAAATCCCAGAGTACTTCATTCATTCCCCCCTCAAAAAGGTGTTACTGTGTGTTACAATAATTTGCATCTGGTGCCCATCAACCACAGTGGGTAAAGTCTTGCTGTTAGAGACAAGGCCTTGTCTGTTTTTATATTTCTCACCTTTCCCAGTATTGTGAGTTGTACTCAGCAGCTACCTAATAAGTGCTTATTAATCAAAGGAGCCAGGAAAATTAGGACTTAGATCCTGGTGACATCTACTGAGCCTTCCCAAGAATGTTATCTCTAAAGAGGTACATAGAAGAATTCAGAAGAGTCACACTATCTTAAAGCCTTTTGCATCTGAACTCTGTTTGCTTTTCACTTTTATTATTATATTATAATATTAAGTATACTATTTTATCATTCTAATTTACTCTCTTCTTTGGTTGTGCTGATTTTTAAGGAGCCAGCTATGTGAGGGCACACAATTAGAGACATCTTGCTTTCTTTTTTCCCCCTTTTCTTTAGGGTTTGACTTGTTTTAACATCAACTTGTGCCCATGAACATCTCTGTCAGCATCCGTCCTTCAAATGCGGTGTTCAGATGGCATTCACCCTTGCAGTCTGATGAAGGGTACCATCATGGAGTCAACCTTGATTCTTCACTCTTCTTTAATCCCCTGCATCCAATCTGTGTCCTTTTCTACCTGTGCTACCCTCGTGAACATCCTTTGGATTCGTCATGGCTGCAATCAAAATCTCAGGCCCTCTGAGCGGGCCCATTGCAATGATCTTCTGTCTGGTTGTCCAGTCCCCAGGCTGCACCACCAGTGCATTCTCTTGACAGCTACCATGGTGACGTTTGTGCAATGCAGACCTTACAATGTCACTCCCCTACCTCAAGCCTATGAATGGCTCGCCGATGGGTGCATGCAAGAGAACAGTCCAGCCTCCAAAACAATACATGTAGGGTCTTGTATCCAGATCCTTCCTTCCCATTCTCATCTCTTACGGCTCCTAGGTTGACACCTTGTGTTTTCTTATATTTTGTGTAGAAGACCCTTGGCTGGTCCATCAGCTCTAAAGGTTTGTCCTTTCTCCTACAGGGCTGTGAGCTACTTGAGAAGGAGTAGGGATGGCAGGATGTCTTTTACTTTCATATCCCAGTACCCAGTGTAGGACCTAACACATAGCAATCATCCATGAAATTTTCTCATTCACTCAGTCACTTGTTAAATTACATTATTCTCTCATCCACCCCCTGCTATTTATTCTCATTGTCATCCTCAGGTTTAGATGTGTCATCCATCCAAACTAGACTGTTGTTACTGCTCAAATACATAAGTCTTCTTTGGACCTCTCTGCTGAATTCTTTTTTTTATATATCTTTCAGTGTTTATTTTCTATGCTCTCTGTTCTATCAAGTCTTTTCTGCTTTCCTACCATGAAAGTGATCCCCTCGCCACCCTTCTTGGACCAGTTTTCTCTCCTCCGACCCCAGCACGCATGCACTTTATTTGCAAGGAATTGCTATAATCTATGTAGTGGTCACCATTCCTTTGTTAGATTGTGGGCAGATATTGTTCCTTCCTTGGCCTGTTCCCCCACGAGTCTATCTCAGTGCTTTGGTCATAGAAGGGGCTCAGAATTGAATTGGAACTGAACGGAATTGAATAAACTCTCCATTTATGAAATAATTTGCTTTAGAGTTGCTAGAATTAAATGGCTGCTCCAGTGGCATTATTACTCTAGCTCACTAATATCATTTGATCCACGGAGGAGCTAGTTAATTAAGTCGGTGGATTAAAAATATAATCTGCTGGAGAAAGAATGTTTTGGCTGGGACCTGCACACTTTTTTTTTTTTTCCTGAAAAGCATTATGATCTCTCAGCTATAATTCCTCTTGCTTTCCACCCAAAACAGCAATCGGAGTCTTTCCACGTGGCTGTTGATGGCTGGCTTAGGAATACAAGGCCATACACCTGTGTGCCAGATGTGCTTTGCCGCCTGTCTGCTACCCCAGCCCATCTGCAAAGCATACCCCATGCTGGCTCCTTTCTATAGCAAAGGGGGCATCAGTCCCCAGCCTTTTTACATGATAGGTTCCCTGGTGCTCGCTTGTTTTCCTTAACTTAAAACTCCCTTCATTGAATTTCAATGTCTTGGATGACCTTTGCCAGCACGGGAGGCCTTCGTTCATTTGCTTATTGACAGGTCTGCTTTTTCTCTGCGTGTTTGCCTCTTGCCTGGCACTGTTTTGACTTGTGTCACCACTTGTGAGAGTGCCGTTCAGTCTTCTGTGGCCAAACCAGCCTCATCAGCATCCATAGCGGTTAATAGATGATCAGTTCCTCAGGTTTTCCATGTGGTGCTTAAAGAGTGTCATCTGATAGTGAATGTAGCTTTCGCAAGAGTGAATGGGATTTGATAACGAATGGTCCTGCATTGACGGACACTGGGGACAGGGTAGCTTTGTGATCTTCTTTGTTTCCCTAAGAATGCCTCTGCAACTGAATCCGGCCCATTTCTATGCCCATGTGCTCATAGTTGTGGAATCTCATTCATCTCAACAGAGGCCAGTTCGCCCTGGAATCCCATCTGTTTGAGTGGATGCAGTAAAATGTCATGGAAATTTGGCCATCCATTCCCATCACCAGCCAGCGCTTTCCCCTTTGCTGTTCATTTCCCTTCATGTTAAGTGACTCTGATCACACACATTCTCTTGCACCCATTGCAAAAAGTGGGGAGAGCGTTCGGAGTTTTCACTTAGTTTTTTATCTTAATGTGTAAAGTGCTTGTCCACAAAGAGAGAATGAACCAGTTATTATTTTTTTTTTTTAAGTCTGCACAGAGTCTAAATGGAGATGCTCTCATCCCTACAACAGATTCAAAAAATGCCTCGACCAGTATTTTTGAGTCCCTCTTAGCATAAAATGCCCCAGGCTGTGTTTTGGCCCAGAGGAATTTTGAGGCTGAATTTTTTTTCCTCCCAAATATAGAGTTTAGGCCATAGAGAAATGGACTGAGTCATAACTAGAACAAGTCTATAAGAGGTGCTGTCTCTTGCAGATTGCTCTAGTGACACAATCATTAGGAATGTGGCAGGCCTTCCTGTTAAACTCCAGCTAGCTGGACAGCTGACACGCAGGAGTTAGGTGAGGCCAGAGATTGTAGCAGGCGCTTGTAAAACCGCGATCAGGGGAGATCACAGCCATTTTTCATTCATGTGTCATTTTCTCAAGAAATTTCCTAAATTGCTTTTTAAGTAAAGAATGTTGACTTTTAAAGAAGCATATGTGTATATGTATGTACGTGTAAACATGCATCTGATATAAATAGATGGATGCATGAGTAATACAGTATAGGGAACCACAGGGTGTTTGTTCAAAATAAATATGAAAATAAATAAATATGAAAAAAGGTGCTTTGTTCTGTTTCCAGCTACTTGTGAACATGAACTGGCTTAATCAATCATGCTTAAACTTGTCAGGTATTTTCATGAACTCAACAATATGAAGAATAAGTAGCACTTGCTAGGTGCCAGACACAACTGCAAGTACATATGTTAACGCATTTCATCTTCATCTCAAACTCGTGAGTTAAGTCCTGTTGTTGTTCCCCTTTTCAAAATCGGCAGACTGAGACTCAACGAAATTGAGTCCTCACTCTTTGCCTCTCACAGTAGCTTTATTGTATCACCTATTTCCTTGAATAAGATTTGCCTCTCTCTCTACAAAGTATGAATTCACAAAACAACACGCCTACCAGTTTTAGTCAAACACGCTAGAACTGATGCAGCAAGCAATCATTTACCCCGGATGTCTGTAATTTCACATGTTTTGAGTAAATAACTTTTCCAAGTAGTTATCTTGACTTTGAATGCATACAACAGTTACTGACTAGAATTTTACCCCTGCAGTATGATATTCACGCAACTGAAGTTGAAATACTTTAGATGTTATTCCTGCCCAAATACATGAACAACCAAGAAACATGATAGCTCATGTATTACCGACAAACTGAGATAATTCCTTACAAACTTGCCTTCTCCTGTCTTTATCCTTGGGACTGGCTACCATAATTTCACCTGAAAGATCACACCATCATCTTGCACCATACCAAAAACCAAACCATGCTTCACTTATTAGGATGCTGTAATGATTTAAATGGTAATCACTTAAAAATATTATTTTTCATAATGCTATAGCTTGAATTCTTTATTACAGTTCCTTATAAAGTCTCTTATGTATTTAAATGAGTGCTGTTGGTTTCAAAGATGGTCCTTGGAAAGGCTGTCAACCTATTTCAATGTCTACTAAAGATCAAATTGTCTTTGGAATTCTTCTTTTTAATTGCCTTTGTAGCAAGCATTAATTTATTTGGCAAGGTGGCAGCTCTTCATCCTTAGAGTTGATTTGCTTTTGAAGAAAAATAATTTCAGAACAAATTCTTGTCCATAGGGGTACCAAAGATTTGGAAATCAAAAATTGAAGTGCAAATATAATGTCATGAAATGATAATTATTATATATTCAATTACTTTATTAGCCCAAAGTTCAGTGACTCACCACAATACGGACTTAGTTCTCACTAATATTACAATCCAGTGCATGTCTTAGGAAGGTTCTGCTCCACACAGCTATTCAGGGACCCAGGCTCCTTCCTAGTGGCGACTTTGATCTATCTTCTGGGTCCTCAGGATTCTGTACTGGACCCTTCACCTCCAGTCAGTAATGGAGGGAAAAGAAAGAGCCTGAAGGATCCCATAGGAGATTTGGGGATCAGTTCTAGAAGTGGCACATATCACTTCCACCCACATTCTGCTGACCAGAACTCTGTTTTATGCCTCCAGCTAGCAGCAGAAGTTGGGAAATATTGTTTGACTGTATGACTGGAAGAAAAGGAAATGAGATTTGGTGAGAATGTTGTACATCTCTGCCACGTTTCCTCTAGCGATGTTTTCTCCTAAAAAAAATGCTCTAAAAGTGTCTTGTTAATAGCAGCAGCATCTGAATAGGTTGTTGAACCACTTGCTGTGACTGCCTGAAAGGAAAAGAGCCTCTTGGAAATACGTTTCAGCGTTGGTTTTATGTTTTATCCACATGGCACACATGGTGCCGTTCAGATGAGGTAAGCAAAACACTTCAAGATTTATCCTCTTTGATCTGCCTGTCATCCTAAAAGTTTTAGGGGTCTTTTTGACAAACAAAGAGGCAGAAAGGGGAAATCCTGTGATGGGATTAAAGGCCATGCAGCCAAACTGCCAACTTTAGGGAGAAGAAAGCCTCAGGATGACTTAAATAGAAAACAAGTCATTGGGAGGAGCTAAAGTGTCGTGTTCAAATGAGGTTAAACCTTTGGTTGTTATACTAGGTACTAACTTCCTCCCCCATGAAGAGAATAAGAAGAGATAATTCAGACACAGCTTTAGTTGGAGGAAAAAGGTCACTACATTTTCTTTCTCCTTCACTCCTAAGTCTCTTGAGAACCATAGCTACACTAATTAAGACAGTAAAGAAAAATTCTTAAGCACTAAAAGTAAAAACAAAAACCAACCAACCAAACAAAAACAAAATAGGTACGTACATTCACACACCAACCAAACAATCCACCCATCATGAGTTCTGCTGCTACACACCCAAGGTATGAGGCCAGACTGTCCT
This sequence comes from Carlito syrichta, assembly GCF_000164805.1. Classification (NCBI taxonomy): domain Eukaryota; kingdom Metazoa; phylum Chordata; class Mammalia; order Primates; family Tarsiidae; genus Carlito; species Carlito syrichta. The sequence continues at coordinate 366,461 of NW_007248075.1, forward strand.
GTGTGTCTGGCTGTCTTGGTCTCTGTACCCTGGGTAGGGTCTTCCCACTCCCAGGCACCACATGGTAACCTCCCTCGGAAGGGCCCTCATCTCCAGGGGGTTTAATATCTTTGTTCCAGACTCTATTAATTCACACCCTGGTGCCTGAACCCTTGTCATCCTTTCTTCTATTTAAATGTCTCCAACATATTTCAGATGAAGTAGGTCTGTCATAGACTCATGTCTAGGCGCTGTGACTGGATATTTTCACATATTTTCAGGATATTTCCAAGGCTACAGATCAATAAATGACCTTGCATGATTTCCACATGGCATGGTAGAAAAGCAGAAGGGTCAAAAGAACATTTTAAACACTTGTTTAGAAATGGTTTTACCTGAAGCGGAAGGATCGCCTGAGCCCAGCAGTTTGATGTTGAGGTGGCCATGAGTGTGTCACTGCACTCCAACCTGTACAATGGGGTGAGACTCCAACTAAAAAAAAAAATGGTTTTACCTTCCCATCAAAGTTGCCACACTCTTGCCTCTCCCCTTGACATTACTTTGGCCCCTGGATGCTTCTAGAGTCTGCTGTAGAACTGCCCATCTTCGGTAGAACTAATATCATTTCACTTTGTCTCTGCTTCAGCACTGCAGGAAATTTAGTACCCGGTAGTAATCATCTTCAAGTTTCTCTCACTGACAAATACCACACACTAGGTTTTGCCTTACATGCTTCCCCATGCTCTCCCCTCTCCAAAAAGTCAGGTTGGACTACTGACTCGAAGATAAGTAATCTGTCAGTTTTTATGGCTCATGTTCTTGATTAGGTCCTGTAAGACTCAGAGTGCGCTGATGTACTAGTTTCCTGTCGCTGCAATAACAAAATACAAGCTTAAAAACACACATATTTATCCTCCTATAGCTTTGGAGGTCAGAAGTCCAAAGTCAGTTTCCCTGAGTTCCCTGAAATGAAGTCATAGAGTCACCAGAGATAGTCCCTTCTGAAGGTTCTACAAGGAGAATCTGTTTCCTTGCCTTTTTCGTTTTCCTTTTCTTTTTTTTTTCTTTTTTTTGGTGACAGAGTCTCACACTGTCACCCAGGCTGGAGTGAAGTGGCACGCTCACAGCCATTATAGCCTCAACCTGTTGGACTCAGGTAATGCTTCCACCTCAGCCCTCCAAGTAACTGGAACTACAGGTGCACACTACCATGTCCAGCTAATTTTTTAATTTATAGAGACGAGGTCTCAACCAAGTTGCCCAGGCTGGTCTCAAACCTCTGGACTCCGTCACTCCTTTCGCCCTGGCCTCCCAAAGTGCTGGGATTGCAGGCTTGAACCACTGCGTCAGGCTGCCTTTTTCAACATCCAGTGGCTTCCTGCATGTTGGCCTTTGGACCCTCCCTCCTCCTTCAAAACACATCACCCCCAGTTCTGCTTCTGTCCTATCACTTTCTCTTCTGCAGACAGATTTCTCTTTACCTCCTTTTTTTTTTTTTTTGAGTTGGTGTCTCACTCTGTTGCCCAGGCTGGAGTGCTATGGCACACTCATGGCCACCCCAGCGTCGACCTCCTGGGCTCCAGCGATCCTTCCACCTCAGTCTTCCAAGGAGCCGAAACTACAGGCGCATGCTACCATGCCTGGCTAATTTTTTAATTTATTGTAGAGATGAAGTCTCGCCAAGTTGCCTGGGCTGGTCTCGAACCCACGGGTTCAGGCTGTTCACGCGCCTCGGCCTCCCAAAGTACTGGGATGACAGGCTGAGCCACCAAGCCTGGGCTACCTCCCTCTTATAAGGACCCCTGTGATGATATTGGGCTACCCGATAATTCAAGATTGTCTTTTCATTTCAAGATTCTTTGCTTTAAGTCTCATTGCCATATAAAATAACAACCCCAGGAATTAAAACATGGACCCTGGGGTGGGGGTCTGTTTTACCATCAAATACCACAGCTCTCTCTATTCCACAGAGCCCTGGCTCCGTCTCCTTTTTATGTTAATACAGGACTATAAATCCACAACACTTCTGCTTCTCTAGACTTTCTTTGAGCCTCCACTGACTCAAAAGTGTGTAACTCTCATCATTCTCTTCTGTCCTTTGCCTTCTGGCTTTTCTTACTATATATTTCTCTGCATACCTCTTTGCAGAGCTAGCTTTGTGTGTATGAATATCTGATTCACCTTTTTTCTTTCAATATGTTGAATATATTTTAAGTAACAGATACAAGTTACTTAAAACAAAATACCTTTCAGGGAGAATGAGAGAAGTGGAAGAATGTTAAAAGTACTGAATTTAAGAAAATATCTAAGAGGTGAGGAGGGAGAAAAGGCGGGTTCCCTGAAGATGAGTAGAGACAGATATCCATGGGGCCTGTGTGTGGTGAGGACCCGGACCTAGTCCTGGCAGAGTCCCCTGGAGATGAGGGCCCTTCCAAGGGAGGTGACCATGTAGTACCTAGAAAAGACCCTTCCCTGGGTACAGAGACCACAAGACAGCCAGATACACAGGACAACCTGGCCTCACACCTAGGGTGGGTATCAGCAGAACTCATGGTGGGTAGATTGTTTGGCTGGTTGTGTGTATGTATGTATGTACCTCTTTCGCTTTTTAAATCATCAAGATATAATTCAAATGGCATTTACCCTTTTAAGATGTACAGTTCGGGGCTTCTTAATATATTCACCAAGTTGGGCTACCATCACTGCTATCTTTTTCCAGAATATTTTCATCACTCGAAAAAAAAGCCCTAGATACATTAGCAGTCTCTTGCTCCCCAGGCCCTGGAAGCTTCAAATTTTCTTTGTCTAGAGATTTGCCGATTTTTGAACATTTCATATCAATGGAATTATATACTATGTGACCTTTAATATCTGGCTTCTTTCATGTAGCATAATGTTTTCAAGGTTCATCCATGCTGTAGCATACATCACTATTTTGTTCCCTTTTTATGGTAAAATGATATAGAGGGGCCACATTTTGTTTATTCATTCACCAATTGATGAACACTTGGATTGTTTCCACTTTGGAGGTGTTATGAATGGTGCTGCTATAAACATTCCTATACAAGGTTTTGCATGAACATATGTGTTTAATTCCCTTGAGTATATACCCAGTGGTGGAATTGCTGGGTCATGTGATTGCTCTGTGTTTAACTTTTTGAGGAACTGTGAAACTGTTTTTCAAAGTGGCGGTACCATTTTATATCCTCACCAGCAATATGGAAGGGTTCCAGTGTCTACACATCTCTCTAACACTTGCTGTTGCCTATCTTTTTTCTTATAACCCACCCCTATGTTTTGTACCATGTGAGACCCTAGGTCCTTTGCATAACCCTGGGAGGAGCAGAGAACCTTAATAACAATAGACTGAATTTCCCCATTAGGTGGCAGGATAAGGATTTAGAGTCTGATCAAATCTGGAGGGTTTAAAGAAAATACAAGCCGGGGTCGGTGGCTCAGCCTGTAATCCTGCGCCTTTGGGAGGCTGAGGTAAGTGGATTGCCTGAGCCCGCGGGTTCAAGACCCACCTGG
>NW_007248075.1:370018-465897 GCF_000164805.1 Carlito syrichta
CACTCCAGTCTGGGCGACAGAGTGAGATTCCAACTCAAAAAAAAAAAAAAAGAAAGAAAATACAGAAATTAGGCATTTCAACTACACCTGAAAAAAAAGAACTTGCTTGCTTGGTCTTGCTTTCCCAATATAGTATTGTAATTCTAATGTAGTGCTTCCCAAAGAAATTAATGATATTTCCATGGCCCACGGTAGCAAACAAAGAATCTACTGGTGGATGGACTTAACTGAGTCAAGGGTTCTGTTCCACCTTCCTCATCCTCAGGTCTGGCCTACCTACCAGAGACTGAGGAGACTAAAGGTACAGGAATACTTTCTTTTTTTTTTTTTTTTTTTTGAGTTGGAGTCTCACTCTGTCGCCCAGGCTGGAGTTCAGGAGCACGCTCGCAGCCACTGCAGCCTCAACCTGCTGGGCTCAGGTGATCCTTTCACCTCAGCCTCCCAAGTAGCTGGAACTACAGGCGCGTGTTACCACACCCAGCTTTTTTTTTTTTTGAGTTGGAGTCTCACTCTGTCACCCAAACTGGAGTGCAGTGGCTACTCCCGGCCACCACAGCCTCGACCTGCTGGGCTCTGGCGATCCTTCCGCCTCAGCCTTCCAAGTAGCCGGAATTATAGGCATGCGCTAACACACCTGGCTGATTTTTTTGATTTATTGTAGAGATGAGGTCTCATCGCCCAGGCAGGTCTCAAACCTGCCGGCTCAGGCAATCCGCTCACCTCAGCCTCCCAAAGGCGTGGGATTACAGGCGGAGCCGCCGAGCCCGGCTCCACCTTATTTTTTGATTTATTGTAGAGGCGAAGTCGCACCAAGTTGCCCAGGCTGGTCTTGAACCCGTGAGCTCAGGCAGTCCTCTCGCCTCAGCCAGGCATACTTCTAACCCATTTTTGGAACACTCATTTTTGGAATGCCAGTTGGAACACTCTTCTCCTCAAGAGGTAAGGGTAACGGGGAATGAAAAGGACGTGGGCTTAGGAGGAGACCTGGCTATGGTAACTTTCCTGGCCACAGGCCTTGTTCGCAAGGAGCCAACAGGGTGATACACAGTATTTAAGATGGGTACTGGTCTCTCTCCAAGAGGACTCAGTATGATAGATGGAGTATGGGTCATGCTGCAGCGACTACTGACAGAGGTGGGGTGGGTCAAGGCTGTGTAGTGATGGTTCCAGAATGCCTGTTCTAATTGACATAAACACACAGCTGGTCTGAAGGTGCAGGGATACAGGCCAGCCACTGGGAAGAAGTCAGCTGGCAAGAGCTATGTAGGGCTGCTTGACCTCAGCCAGAAGATACTGGGAGAAGGTGGTGAGGTGAGAGGGATCGCACCTGTACTCGTCTGTTGTGCATTGCTATAAAGGAAATACCTGAAACTGGGTGAGTTATAAAGAAAAGAGGTTGGCCAGATGTGGTGATTCCACCCTGTAATCCCAGCACTTTGGGAGGCCGAGGTGAGGGGATTGTCTGAGCCCACGGGTTCAAGAACAGCCTGGGCAACTTGGCGAGACCCCGTCTCTACAATCAATCAAAAAATTAGCCAGGCATGGTAGCACACATCTGTAGTTCCAGCTCCTTGGAAGGCTGAGACAGAAGGATTGCCGGAGTCCAGCAGGTCAACACTGGAGTGGCCATGAGCATGCCACTGCACTCCAGCCTGTGCGACTGAGTGAGACTCTGACAAAAAAAAAAAGAGGTTTATTTGGTTCATGGTTCTGCAGACTATATAAGAAGCATAGTGCCAGCATCTGCTTCTGGTAGGCATCAGGGAGTTTGCAATCACAGGTGAAGGGAGCCAGAGGGACACGTGATGGGAGGAGGAGCAGGAGAGAAAAGGGAGGTTCTAGGCTCTTCTAATGAACTCTCATGTGAACTAATAGAGCGAGAACTCTCTCATTACCTCGAGGGTGGCACGAAGCCATTCATGAAGGATCTGCCACCATGACCCCCAACACCTTCCCCTGGACTCCCCTCCAACATTGGGAATCACATTTCAGCATGATATTTGGAGGGGACAAACATCCAAATGATATAGCAGTACCTGATAAATGAGAGATAGGTCCAAATATCACCCATGGCCCACTGCATGTTGGGCAGCAAGGGTAGTTTGAGATATTTACAGCCATCATAATAAGCGCCTAAGCTGCCCTTAACCTGGTTCAACATTGGGGCCAGAACTGCATAGACTTGAATGTGCATGCATAACCCATGGGTTCAGTACCCTGATGTGCTGTGGCAGCTCTAACAGTCCCGATGCCTTCTTACTCTGTGGAAACCATGTGACTATCTCATGTATTTGACCATCTCATTTATTTGACTACAGATAACTCCAAAACATACCTGAAAAATTTTTGCTCTTTTGTTACCTGGACATAGCAAATTCAAATGAGTAACTTCGTTAAAAATACATTGATAGGCTGGGCACAGTACTCATGCCTGTAATTCCAGCGCTTTGGGAGGCTGAAATGGAGGGATTGCCTGAGCCCAGGAGTTCAAGACCAGCCTGGGAAACACAGAGTGAGATCTCATCTCTACAAAAATATTTGAAAATTAGCAAGATGTGGTGGCACGTGCGTGTAGCCATGGAGTAATAAGGCATCGGGATTGTCAGAGCTGCCACAGAGTGTCAGTATCGTACCCATGGGTTACCCATTCCCATCCCAGGTCTATTCTGCTTCTGGCCCTAATGTTGAACTGTAGTTTCAGGAGGCTGAGGTGAAAGGATCACCTGAGCCCACGAGGTCAAAGATGCAGTGAGCAGTGATAGTGCCACTGTACTCCAGCCTGGGTGACAGAGTGAAACCCCAACTCAAAAAAAAAAAATGAAACCGGGCTCGGTGGCTCAGCCTGTAATCCCGCACCTTTGGGAGGCTGAGGTGAGTGGATTGACTGAGCCCGCGGGTTCGAGACCCACCTGGGCAGCGAGACCTCATCTCTTCAATAAATCAAAAAATCAGCCGGGCGTGGTAGCGCATGCCTGTAATTCCGGCTACTCAGAAGGCTGAGGCGGAAGGATCGCCAGAGCCCAGCAGGTCGAGGCTGCGCTGGCTGGGAGCGGCCACTGCACTCCAGTCTGGGTGACAGAGTGAGACTCCAACTCAAAAAAAAAAAAAATGATAGCTAAACTTCACATTCTAAAATAGATATACCCTGCATAAGTTATAAACATGTTGTAATATTTTAAAACTCAATAAATATTAAATATTTGTTTATATTTGTTACTTTGAGGGCCCTATTATGACTTTAATTATATGAATTTTACTTTTAGAAAATGAATAACCTGTCATAAATTTATTTTCAAATAAAAACAGATATGCATACAAATTGAGTTTAACTACAGCATGGTATACTATGTCTGTTTTTATGCTCTCTGTATTAAGTTTTAAGCTTCAAGGGTCCAAAAACCTCAACTATGTCTCTTTAGTTTTTTTCAGGCACTGTGGCATTCATTAATGGACACTTATAAATCCCACCTAATAACATTATATTGTACTTAATCTCAGTGCAGATTGCCGTTCCATCAATGATCTATAATCACAGTCAACTGAAGACTGGGCACCTTATCCTTTCAAAAGGGTCAGGGTTAAGGTATGAGGCTAGTAAGGTTTTTCTGGAATCTAAGGCCTAGATATACAGTTTGGGAGTTTGTTATAAGGAAGAGAAAAGAAAGAAAAAATACAAACCAGTTTGAAAGCACAGACCTCAAAAAAATCCAGAATGTTGTTCTTAACACCAACTTCAAATTTAGAATCACAGTTGCAGTATTGTGACTTGTTTTGTCTCTGTTTTTACCAATACAGTGGTTCTCTGTTCTCTAGGTCTCATGTGTCTTGTTGACATGTGGTTTCTCTAGCCTCCTGGCTTCTGCCAACTTAATTTTCTGTCGTCTTTCCTTTTTTATTCCAGTCTTAATCTCTTTGTCTTTCTTGGTGTGTTGGGCAGCAGAACTGATAGGATAGGTAGGTCATCATCCAATGTAGAAACTCCTGCCAATCATCCCAGCACTTTGGGAGGCCGAGGCGAATGGACTGCCTGAGCCCGCGGGTCCAAGACCAGCCTGGGCAACTTGGCAAGACCTCGTCTCCACAATAAATAAAAAATTAGTCGGGCATGGCAACACGCGACTATAGTTCTGGCTGCTTGGAAGGCTGAGGTGGAAGGATCGCTGGAGCCCAGCAGGTCAACGCTGGGGTGGCTGTGGGCATGTCACTGCACTTCAGCCTGGGCGATGGAGTGAGACTCCTACTTGAAAAAAAAGAAACTCTCCTGTTGGGTAGACTACTTCTTCTGAGTTCTCTCACAGGCCTCTCTGCAACCTGAGATGGCTGAGTTTTCCCTGAGAATCAAATCCTAGCCTAGTTGATTGTGCTTGGCTTGGCAGGATTCCATGACACATAGCATGGAAACTATTGTGTAAAAAGTTGCCTGATGCCACTTTTCTCAAAAATAACAAATCGTGGTGGCAGCAGACATTTAGCCCAACACATCTTCCATACCTTATGTTTGGGAATCTATATGAAAAGACCTTAGGCGAAACCTGATTCTTCAGATGTGTTGCAATGCTAGCATATGTAACAACTTTGGGTTGAGTGTGTTGACTCCCTAAAAACCCATATTTACATTATTGCTCCCATAATTTGTGGAACTAAAATCTTAGAGACATTCTGCTATATGTGTTTCCACCTGATATTTTTCTGAAAGTCATATTTTCACTTTGTATTTCTTTAACAGATGGAATTGTATAAAAAGGAATACAGGGACCCTGTGTGTGTGTGTGTGTGTGTGTGTTTGTGTGTGTGTCTGTGTGTGTGTTGTTTTTGTTGTTGTTGTTGTTGTTGTTATTTTTAAGATCTTCAGTATATCAGATGACCCCTTCTGACTCAGAGGAAGGTATTTAGATTTCATTCTCTGCTCACTTGGTGGTCTGAGGGACTCCTTTGCATTGTTCCCGCTAAATGACTGTCTTCTATCTCCTATATTCCCAAATTAAGTTAAAAGGGAGTAAGAAATATCTCTTTTTGGCCAAATTCAAGTTTTTCCATCGTGGCTCCTCTCTTTAGTTTAAGTTGAAGATAATTTTCTCAGCAATATTTATGATGAGAATGCCGAATAGAAGACAGGCAGCAAAACCACCAGGCATGTGAAACCGACTTTTTTACAGCCATGTTTCTTTTCCATCAAGAACAGCAGCAAAAGCAACTGACAGGATTTGTGCTGAGCATGGCATTTTTGCTGAAAACAGGTATTTGGTTGAATGCATTTGAGAAATTTTAAGTGGCATTACCTGGAACCAATGCCTTAAATAAAAAGAGAGGTTTGAGCTAAAATACATTGGGAAAAGAGGCAATATACACCGATTGTCTGTCGAAGCAAAAATTTCTCCATGCCAAGATCTAAATCAACCAGAGAAATACAGGAAAATTTTCTGTACGCTCTTTTAAAAATCTATCTTTTTCACTTATTCCTTTTTTTTTTTTTTGAGTCAGAGTCTCACTCTGTTGCCCAGGCTAGAGTACAGTGGCATGCTCATGGCCACCGCAGCCTCAACCTGCTGGGTTCAGACAATCAATCCTTCTACCTCAGCCTTCCAAGTAGCTGGAACTACAGGCACATGCCACCACATCTGACTAATTTTTTGATTTATTGTAGAGATGAAGTCTCACTGAGTTATCCTGGCTGGTCTCGAACCCGTGGATCAGGCAGTCCTCTCACCTTGGCCTCCCTAAGTATTGGGATTATAGGTGTGAGCCACGGCACCTGCCCCCCCCCCTTTTTTTTGGTTGGCCGCACAGACCATGGTGCCACTAAATTATGAGAGGAGGAAATGGCTACAGCATTTTCCCAACTATCTGTTCTGTTTTGTTGCTTAGATTTCCCTCAAAGACAGCACAGTGTAAAATTAACACTTCTTACCGTGTTAAAGTGTTTGGTTTCTGTGTCTCTAGAAGGACTCTAATAAAAGTCCTCTCTTCAAGGTGGAGTCTTCAGGAAAGCACAGTCACCAACACATTAAATGACATCTTTAATTATTCACTATGCAGGTTTGTTGCTTAGGCAAGTGTGTGACTAAGGCAGGTCAAATCCCATCTTTATTTATTTATTGGTAAAAGACATTTGACACAGCCCCATGGCATGTCCATGGTGACAGGTCATATCTCACTTTTTTGGGTTCAATTTCACATTGGGGCTATTATTGTCTTTTTCTTGCCACAAGGGAATAACAATTTAGACATTGATTGATTTAATCTTATCTCAGTGGTGGTCTTGAGTGAAACTTTTCCTTGTAGTTAAATTATCCATTAACTATCTTTTCTTTTTTTTTCTTTTTTTTTCTTTTTCTGAGTTGGAGTGTCACTCTGTCGCCCAGACTGGATTGTAGTGGCCGCTCCCGGCCACCACAGCCTCGACCTGCTGGGCTCCGGTGATCCTTCCGCCTCAGCCTTCCAAGTAGCCAGAATTACAGGAACGCACTACCACTCCCTGCTGATTTTTTGATTTTTTTTTTTTATTGTAGAGATGAGGTCTCGCTGCCCAGGCGGGTCTTGAACCCGCTGGCTCAGGCAATCCACTCACCTCAGCCTCCCAAAGGTGTGGGATTACAGGCTGAGCCACCAAGTCTGGCTAACTATCTTTTCATAGAAGAAATTTATAGCTGAAAAGGATAACGAATCATTCAGTCTAGGTTTCTTAAACTTAATTGATCACAGGTCACTTAAAAAAAAAATTAGTGAACTTTAGCAAGGTGTGGTGGCCGATGCCTGTAATCTCAGCATTTTGGGAGGCAGAGGTGAGGGGATTGCCTGAGCCCAGGAGTTCGAGAACAGTCTGGGCAATTTGGCGAGACCTCATCTCTGTGATAAATCAAAAATATTAGCCTGTAGTTCTAGCTAGTTGGAAGGCTGAGGTGGAAGGATCACCTGAGCCCAGCAGGTTGAGGCTATGGTAGCCATGAGTGTGCCACTGCACTCCAACCTGAGCAACAGAGTAAGACTCCAACTCAAATAAATAAATAAATAAACAATGAACTTCTAGTGAAGTATAATGGATTGAAGACATGCACTTTTTCCCTGTTCTCAAATCTTCACTAAAATGACAGTAAGAGGATGGAAAAAGTATTTTAAAAAATCATCCAACAAGGACACTAATGCTGCTAATAACAGACAAGAGAGGGCAACAATTTTTTTTTGTTTTTTGAGGATGGAAAGTAGATGTGCAATAATGAATAAATCAACAAACATAGAAAGCAGGTCACAAAGTGTCTAGGAAGGAGATGAAGAGGAGACTCAAAGAGGTACAAGCTGTAGCATCTTGGCCAGTCCCAGAGAGTTAGAGGTATCAGATATCCTGAAAGGTGGAAGTGATAATTGAAATAGGAAAAATTGGTTGATATTCTGGTAATTACCATAACCAAACCCTGCTAAGAAAGGTAAGTGTACCCCTTTAAGCAACTGAACCAGTGAGATTACTGAGTTCTTGACATCCAGCAATGAATATAGCGTAGGAATGTGGAAACAGACTGAAAACAGAAGGAAGAATTGAAGGCTTCACATTTACTCGTAGGTCGACCAGCAGTCCCAAGACTCTTTCCTCTGTTGAACCACCTGATAATTTGATTGAGGTTTTTTCTTTCCTCTCTATCCTGGGCAGATGTTTAGAGGATTTCTCAGTGGAGTTATCCAAGAATCCCAAATGAAAAGCCTATAAATCTGACATTTGGGGAGTTCGGCAATGAAATGTCCCAGTCGGATTACTTTATCATGAAACTCACTCATTTGGCAAGGCTCGCTCATGAAAACAGAGCTTGAAATAAGCTTTCTCTTTTAAATATAAATGGACAGGCTAGAGAATTTGGCAGACAGTATACTTGAGAAATACATCTATTGTGAAAGGAAATAAAACAACAGAAATAAAAAAGTAAAGAGAAACAGAGTCAATAATAAGCAGGATAAAACATTCAAAATAACTATTCTTGTATTCTAAAAGATATCACAAGAGATAGGGCAGTCATGACAACAAAATAAAACAAAACAAAACTGAATATATATATATATATATTCTGTTATATATATATATATATAAAACTCTTAGTGTTAAAAAGTTAGTATATAAGGGGAGAACCAAAAAAACCTGGAGTTTATTTATAAAATATTGTGTATTTTTACATATTTAAACTTCAATCACCTTCAAAGTACTCTCCAATGGATGCAATGCACTTACTGAGAGATTTTTTCCCCTACTCAAAACAGTTTTTTAACTCATCAACTTTGATGCCTTTTAGTGCCTCTGCTGTTTTTTTGTTTCACCTCTTCCACATTGGCCAAACGTTTCCTGTTGCATACTTTTTTCATCTGAGGAAACAAACAAGCAAAAGTTGCTGGGGCAAGAGCAGATGACCAGGGAGGGTGGGGAACAGGGATCATGTCATTTTTGGCCAAAAACTGCTGAACACTTAGCAGGTTGTGAGCAGGTTGTTCGTGTAAATCACCTATCATGAAACGGGCAGAGGTGTTGAAAAAATCTTGGAAAAAAAATTCACTGAAACCAAATGCAGCCTCTCACACCAACACTAGTTGGCACACTGATGTTAATGGATTCCAAGAACACTTAGAGGCCTGCTCCTAAAAGGTAATTCAGGGTTTTTTGGGGTCCCCCCTTGTAAATATAAAATGCATCAGAGTAATTGGAAGTTAAGGTAAGGATGTCTTCCAGAAAGGAGACAAAATGGATGAAGAAGTGGAAATGAAGAGAAAATATTTAAAACTTAGAACATCAATTCAGAAGGTCTACCATCTAAGCAAGATTTCCAAAAAGAAACAAAAGTTAAGGAAGATATTATCAAAGGAAGCATAAAATAAGCTTTTCCCTAACAAGACATGAGTCAGCAGATTGAATACCTCTGAGAGCATAACAAATGGGAACGGAGGAGATGTATGGAGGATAAAGAGAAGATGATGGAAGCCTCCAGAAAAGGAAGACTTCCACACACAAAGTATCAGAAATCAGAATAATATTGGACTTTACCAAAACAATGTAAAAAGTTTGGGAAAATGGTACAACACACTTAAAATTCTGAGCAAGAAAATTATTTCTTATCCAAAATTTTATACCCTGCCAATCTATTAAACAAGTGTGAAGTATAGCATAAAAATACGCTAATACATTCAGAGTTACAAAACACTTACCTCTCATGTTTCGTTTCTCAGAAGACACTTAGGAAGAAAGTCACCCCAATGAAGAAGAAAACCAAGAGAAGAAGACATGAGATTCAGGAAACAGAGTTTCCAAAAAAAAAAAAAAAAAAACAATAGAGAAGCAGTAATAGAGATCCTAGTCTGACATCTGTACACAAGGCTAAGAAAGAAGCCAGTCAGCCCTAGAGCAGGTGGAATATCTTCATCGTGGACTTCATTTATCATATAACATATCTGGCAAAATTGCTAGAGAGTTAGAAAAGAATTACTCATAAACACAAAGAAAACTCATCAAATTGTATAAATAAAGCAGTTAACTAACAAAAAATTTTACTAGATAAGAACTCTAAATATAGCATATCATGTGACCCAGCTGTAGCAATATTTATCTGATCATAATAATGTAAACATAATAATATAAATTATTTTCATTTTTAAATTTGTGATGAAAGTATATGAGAGATAAGAGAGGAGAGGAGCTTTGCACATGTAGGTAATGACCAAAAAGAGCTAAATTTTATGTGTATATATATATATATATATATATATATATTTATATTTATATATATATATATATATTTTTTTTTTTTTTCTTTTGAGTCAGAGTCTCACTCCATTGCCCAGGCTAGAGTGCCGTGACATGCTCACGGCCACCCCAGCATCAACCTGCTGGGCTCCTGTGATCCTTCTGCCTCAGTCTTCCAAGTAGGCGGAACTATAGGCAAGCACTACCATGCCCGGCTAATTTTTTATTTATTGTAGAGATGAGGTCTCGCCAAGTTGCCTGGGCTGGTCTTGAACTTGCGGGCTCAGGCATTCCACTTGCCTCAGACTCTCAAAATGCTGGAATGACAGGCTGAGCTACCGAACCTGGCCGCTAAATTATATGTATAGTGGAAATCAATAGGTAGCGAAGAACATTTTATCAAATTGTGAAAAAAATAGCTTAAGATATTATCTAGAAATATAGATAGAAATAAGAGGGGAAAAAACCTGGCTAAAAGTTTTAAGGAGTTGCTTCTAGGGAGGGGAATGTAGGAGTGGGGAAAGGTCGGGGGCCGCGGTTCTTTATCAACCTAAAGCAGGGGTCAGCAAGCCATGGCCCATGGGTCAGATTCAACAGGCTGCCTGTTTTTATAAATAATGTTTTATTGGAATATGGCCACACCTCCTCATGTATGAATTGTCTGTGGCTGATTTTGCGTCACAATTAGTTGCTACAACAGGAGAGTAGAGCAGTTGTGACAGACCCCATGGCCACCAGTTCTAATATTTATTTTCTGGCCCTTTGCAGAAGCAATCTGGCAACCTCATTTCTAGAGCAACAGTAGTTCTCAAGTGTTAGCTGCTTCAGAATCCTCTAGAGGACTTGTTAGAACACAGGTGAAGGCCTCGTCCCCCAGTTTCTGATTCATCAAGTCTTTAAAGTGCAACCAGGAGAAGTTGCATTGTTAATAGCCTTCTTGGTGATGCTGTTGTTGCCAGCTGGAGAACCCACTTTGAGAACTACTGATCTGAAGGCACAATTTGACTTAAGAAATCATGTGCCAGTATTTTGTCTGAAAAATACATTTTAAATGTTGAGAAGTATGAGATTGGAAGCTTGCATGCAAATTTGAACTAAAATTAATACAAAAACAATCTCCGGTGAGTGACATGTAACAAGAAATTATTAAAATGTCATTTAGAAAAACCTTTTAATGGAACAAAATGTTAGCAAATTAAACTGAAGAAGATATAAGTATGGAGAAAAACGGAGCAAATGCAGATTATTGTATTAATAAGATGATATCACAAAATATAGGCATAAATGCTAAGATTTGTAAAGATTATGAGATCCCACCACTAAAAGGGCATGAATCATTCAAGTGGTTAGTGGGTAGACCTATATCATGCTACTTCCTGTCTGGCATTTTACTTACGAAAGACAGATTATTGCATAAGAATATCACCTCTGCAAATAATTATTACTTTCAGCTTTTTCTGCCATTTAGCATGTTCTTATAAAATACTTACCTTCTGGACAACGCAATTTGAGATAGTTGATGCAAAGCCCACTTCTCTTCGCTTGACCCCTTTTACAGATGGCAAAACTGATACTCAGAGAATTTCATGGGTGGTAAACCCAAGATTTCTTAACCTAGTTCCCACTTCCTTCCTCTCTTCCACCCAGCTCCTGATTGCTTTGCCTCAGGTAGTGAAGGAAAGATCCCCAGATGAGCCCAAACTCAAATCAGGCATGAAGAAAAGAAAGAGCACTGCTAATCTTTTTTCTTTTCTTTCTAAAAGCCCGAAACAAAGGAAATTCTCTGCTTCCAGAAATAGTCTTAATCGGTCACATATGTGAACACAGACCCAGTGACTGCTCAATTTTCCACCCACCTAACGGGATTTTCCCAACACATTGATTTTTTTTGTGTGTGTGCCTATTACCAGTATAAGTAGTTCTTTAATATATATATATATATATATATATATATATGTGTGTGTGTGTGTGTGTATGTGTGTGTGTGTGTGTGTGTGTGTGTGTGTATATATATATATATATCTCCCAGGCATGTTACCAGACCTCTCAACCAAGACAGTCAAAATGCTGACAATTTGCAGTGTTTAAAAGCAAAGAGAAATGAAGGGTTATTGAGGGTAGAAATAGTCCCTGGTTAGTAAAAAACAAACAAACAGCTTTAAAAATCAGAGAATTGTGCCCTGCGGGGGTGGGTTTGCTGAACTGTCAGCTCCACCAGTTAATGAGGTAGTTTGTCAAATGGAGATAGAAAGACCATTTATAACAATGCTGGGCTTTGTGTGTGATGTAAAAAATCAAATGGAGTGAAATGCAGCAAATACTAAATGGCTTTGTTTATTTTCTAATTAATTTGCTACAGACTGCAAAATAAAAGTATTCAATACATTGGGTGGTGTATGCTTTGTAGAAGAAAAAGCACCAGAAACATTTGCCTCTGAGATAAAATGGATGCAGTCTGATTACTTTCTTTCCATCGGGGCAAGAGGTTGAAAGTTTGAGAAAGGCATTGGTATTTTGGATGGGGCATCATTTCTGGAGTTAGTGAGTTACAGACGCCAACCTCTTGTGTGCTTTTTTGTAAGTTTCAGTGGCGTTCTAGGGAGCCTGATACCATGTGGTCCTACTGTTGACAGTGTTCATTTTAAATATTAATAGTCCAGGGATTCAAGGCCCTGGGGCAGATGTCATTTGAGTGAGGACAGACGGGAACATCAACAACTTTTGGAGATTTTCTTCTGTACAATCAGGGTGCCGTAAGCATTCAACACACATAAGCTCAGCTGGCAGGCGAGGAAGAGCAGAGATGGTGGTTCAAATCTTGCCTTTCACAGGCTGACTCGGAGACACCAAGGGGAAGTTACTGAAACTCACTGAATCTTACTATTCTCAACTGGAAAATAAAAGTAATAATAGCTGCCTTGTAGGACGGTTCTAAGGGCTAGAGGTTAGAGCTTATAAGTGAAGTGCCTGACACGTGGTAAATAGTAAGTAGAAGTTGTTATTGATAAGGACATTTCAGGGTTTGCAGTAACCTGATTCACTTCACAAACTGAAGTCAGGAAGCCTTGACAGGTTGTGGTTCTCAACTTTGCCCAGATCTTTTCTTTACTTCCATGATGCAAGTTTTAGGCCTGATAGTCTTTTCCTGGGACTACTGCGATGTGTTCTCCTTCCTGTCCCAACCCCACAGCTTTTGTCTTTTCCAGCAAGCTTGTTCTGAGAAGCATATCATTTGATGAGCTAATACTAACAAATTCTACATAGTATTTACTAGTTACCTAGCATTTACTATGTACCAGGGACTGTTCTTCTGTTGTATTAGCTTATTTAATCCTCACAGGACCCCCCTCCGAAATAAATTCTATTATTCTTTCTATTTTACAGGAAAAAATGGACATACGGAGAAGTCAGACAATTGCCCAAGGGTCAGAATTATGATTTTGAACCTTGGTGGTCTGGCTCCAGAATCATTTTCTTGCTTGGTTTTTTTTTTGAGTTGGAATCTCACTGCATCGCCCAGGCTGGAGTGCAGTGGCATGCTCTCGGCCACCCCAGAGTCAACCTGATGGGCGCCGGAGATCCTTCCGCCTCAGAATCATGTTCTTAACATGATTCTGTGCTGGTTTCAAGGTGGTATCTTGTTTCAAGCCACATGGGTCTCCATTCCGAGCTTGCTATTTAGTGGGCAGAGTTTGGAACTTCTAATGAATTTTAGTTACCAGCACCAATGTAGGCCCAGGAAGTCCACAGCTGGCCCACTCTAGAATCTTTGAGGCTACTTCCATTCCCAGTCTCAAGGAGAACTACGCGTTGAACACCCTTCGATTAGCCTTTGTGGGAGGTGGGGTGGCTTAGACTTCCTTAACAACATGACCTCAGTCAAGAGTTGATAAAACTAGAAACTCTCTAAGGGCAGAAACCACATTCGTCTTCTTCCCCTCTGTATATCTCTAGTGTTTACATCAGCACATGACAGATAATAGTTAAGATGTGATTGAGGAATGGGTAATTGGACAGAAGACAATTGAAGGCCAATGACTGTACAAATCCGTTGATGGATGGATGGGTGGTGCTATAAGAAAGGTGTATATGTTGATAATAAGGAACTGATACAAAATATCTCACTATGTCTCTCTTTCATTAGGTTGTGATTTTCCCCCCACACTTTTATTTATCTGGTTGGGTGTGTCATTCCAACTGGCTGCAATAGAATCCCAAGTCGTTCAGATAAAATACACGAAACCTTGGCATCACATAGGTTAGGATAGCATTAAATACTCCATTTCCCTAAAAGAGCAAGAAAATCATTTTATTCAATGAACATTGATTAAGCGTCTATCCTTTGACAGGAACTCCTAAAGGAACCCGAAGCATAACTGTTAACAAAACAGAGAAACTCTCTGCCCTCCATGCTAATGGGGGAGACAGACAAAACAAGCACACCACGTGTAATGCATCCAGTTATTTAAGTGCCCTGGAGAAAAATCTAGCAAGTTGAGTGATAAAGGGAAGAATGTAGGAGTGGAGCGTTTTGCTAATTAATATTGGATGGTCAGTTATTTTGCAATTGTGTAATTTTCTTCTTCTTCTTCTTCTTTTTTTTTTTTGAGTTGGAGTCTCACTCTCGTCATCCAGGCTGGAGTGCAGGGGCACGCTCACAGCCACCACAGCCTCCACCTTCTGGGCTAGGGCGATCCTTCTGCCTTAGCCTTCCAAGGAGCTGGAACTACAGACGCACGCCACCACGCCTGGCTAGTTTTTTTGTGTGATTTATTTTAGAGATGAGGTCTCACCAAGTTGCCCAGGCTTGTCTCAAATCCCCGGGCTTAGGCAATCCTCTCACCTCGGCCTCCCAAAGTGCTGGGACAGCAGGCTGAGCCACCACGCCCGGCCTAATGTTTTTCTTCATATTAGAATGTGAGAACCTAAAATTAGTCTTTTTGCACAGTCGTATGCATAGGGGAGCAACAAGAAATTGGGAGACCTGAATTAATATTAGAGATTTTTTGCATAATAATGTGATACAAAGGGAAATATTTTTGACTTGTGATATATTGGTGTGAGCGTGTGTATATATATGTTTTTTTTTTTCTTACAGGATTAACAGCTCTGGAATCTGAAGGTGCTAGTGTCTCCTCTGCCTTAAACTGAGAAGCTGAACAAAAAAGGCATCCTTTCCGTAACCGGCGGAGCACCGTGAGAGGTCAAGCAACCATGCTGGGAAGAAGCAAGCTCTTGAGTCGAGCCCTCTCGCCTTAGCCCTGGAACACAGCCCAGCCTCAATTCCTGCCCTACACTTGCCTCCCTCCCTTTGGCTTGAGACCCGGAGTGATGTGTTCCTGCCCCAAAACGCCTCTCGGTCTGTGAGGCCTGAAACATGACCACCAGTAGCCACGCGTGTCCTGTCCCAACAGTGAATGAACGCATGACTCACTACCCAGCCACGCCCTACCCGTTGCTCTTCCCGCCTGTCATCGGAGGACTGTCCCTGCCTCCCCTCCACGGCCTCCATGGCCACCCTCCTCCCAGCGGGTGCAGCACTCCATCGCCAGCAAGTAAGTACTGCTGGAACGTGTGCTCTCTTCTCTTGGTTGCTTGGCTTGGTGGGCCTCAGACAACAAGACGGTTGGTATTCAGGATGAGTTCTCCTTTCATTGGGTGCTGGTTTCTCTTGCTCTTGAATTCTATCTTCAGTTTCATGGAAAGAAATACGATTTGAAACCAGATGAGTGGTGAAATTTAGAACTGGCCCGCTCAAAGCTGCTTTGATATTTTGCTCTGTTTCATAAAATGCAAGCACCAAAAAGGATCAGCTGAGGTTGACCAATAATGCCTAAAGAAAATTGGCCACTGGATGGATAACATGAGTAGTGAATTAGGAGGTGATACTGTGAGAATCACTAATGATAATTCTAGAGTTAAAATCTATTTTGGTTGTGAGACCTCCTTTGAATTTCCTCCTTTTTTTCCTGTGTACAGATGATATCTGTCGTTGTTCTCAACTCCCCACGGACCTTTGCTGCCAATTGATATCACATGAAGCTTTTCTAACGTCCTTGACACTCTGGGATTTTATGCTGAGCTGTTTCTTACTGCAGGTCTTAAGGTGTACGTGTAAAGTACTATAAGATGAAAATAGTGACAGTTAGAAGTCTTTGAGATTGATATGATTTACATGTAGAAAGCATCTATATTATGTGATAAGAAAAAAGAGTTCTGAGTGTTTAAGGAAACGCTATGCTAGCCAGTGAGCATTACCACCTTCTACAACAACTTCCCTTGTGTGGCATCTGGAAGTACTGCTTTCTGCCAGGATCCACAGGGCATTCTTCAAATTCTTCCTGTCTCACAGAGCAACAGGAACTGTGCGTAACTCTTCCTAGTTACTTACTCTTTTGCATTCTGCTTTTCTTTAAGGAGTTCCTCCAAATATTAGCTTGGTACTTAGAATCTGATCTTTTGAAAACTGCCTTAATTTGTCTGTACTGTGATCTTTTCTGGAGGGGAGTAGGCTCTCGGTCTGTTGCCCAGACTTGAATGCAGGAGCACAATCACAGCTCACCACAGCCTTCACCTTATGGGCTCAGGTCATCCTTCTACCTCAGCCTCCCGAATAGCTGTGACTACAGGTGTGTGCCACTATGCTCAGCTATTTTTTTGCTTCATATTTTGTAGAGACAAGGTCTTGCTATGTTGTCCAGGCTGGTCTTGAACTCCTGGACTCAAGCAGTCCTCCCACCTCAGCCTCCCAAAGTGCTGGGATTACAGGTATGAGCTACTGCGCTTGACTGTATTGTGCTTTTTATGCCTTAACTTTCTTCTCCTACTCCATCCTTAGCTCACTTGGAGCAGGGACTGGTCCTACTAAATAGAATCCCTGGTACATTACCTTCAAAAAGAGTAGGAGGTGGCTATTATGATGGACGGACAGATAGACAGACTTTCACTGTTGGCGTGTTGATTGCAATCAGAGTACCATCATGCCTGCTAAACACTGCCCTGTCTTCCTTCTTGGAATGACTTGGTTATGATTCTTCCCTGGTGTGGCTGGATTTCTGGCCTGTACTTGTGACCAGTAATGTTTGTGGAATTGCTTAAAATCCTTCTCCCAGTCTTCTGAAGTTCAACTTGAAGGCAGGTGCAGCCGAAGTGGCTTCTTAGCTATCAGGAGAAATGGAAAGAGTACTTGTATTCAAAATATCTTCCTGATTTAGGTGCAGATTCAAACCATCTTCACCCAATATGCAAATGATATAATGAAGTCACTTTTAGCTAACACATGAGGGAGTCCGAGTGATTGTTAAAGCCTTTAAAATTTTACCCAAGAGCCTCTGTATCTAATTCTATGGTTCTCCTGGCCTGATAGCACATTTTAGCAAGTTTCTTTCCTCAGATCAGAAGCATCTTTTGTAGAGGTAGCCACAGAGTTAAGATTTGAGTTTGATTCCCATTGCCAATGATGAAATCTAGCAGGTTGAAATTCTTAGGCAGCCTGAAGCCTCTAGGTGCCCTATAGCAAAACCCAGCAACTTTGGGCTTCTTTGGCTACTGATTTTTAGAAAAACACAGAACATAGTAAATGGAAGAGTGGTTGCAATATATCATAGCTAAGGTTCCTTTCACCTCTAAATATAAGGCAACTTTTTCATCCCACAATTACTAATAAAGCATACAATGTCATTACTACTGGATCAAACTATAACGCTACTGCCATTTTCTAGATAAAGATTGGTTACATATAGTCAATTTCATATGATTCAACCTTTAGAAAGACTGGGTGTAAAGTTCACAAAAAGGACAAATAACTGATGACAGTTTTTCTTGAGGACCTTGGAGGGAGGGTGCCCAGGAACTGAACCTTAAAAGGTGTTTGGAGAAGGGACAGAAAAAGGAATAGGTGCAGAAAGCTCAGGCTGGAAACATCAAAGTTGGCTTACTTCACTCTCTGACTAATACCTTGTTTTATTATTTCTTGCTGCAGTCAAAGCTGCTCAGATGGAAATCATTAAAAGAAGCCAGTGTTAATATGTAATCACTTCATGGGCCCTCAAAGAGAGAATTGTCTTTGTTCAAGTCTCTGTTTTTCAAAAGATCATAGAAAAGGGCAAAGTCTTAAAAGTTACCCATAGACTTGGCTAAAAATAAACATAAAGTTTTATTTGTGTCCTGAGATAAGTTAGGGAGGTAGCCGAATTCTATAAAGTCCCCGTCATCAGCAACACACATACTTGGGTAGAAACACTGGCTGACGTGGAATAAAAAGAGAACAAGCACGCTGGGGAATGGTTCTGCAAATAGATTCGTGTCATGGAACTGTGGGACTTGCTGATGTTCCTTTCATGATCTAGACACATCCAGAGTCTGCAGCTCAGCCAGGAAGAATAAATTATCCTGTTTCTGTCATGAGATTCTGTCAGCGCCATGTACTTGTAAAGGCTCAAGAACCTTCTGCCTCAAGAAGGAGTAAGAGTGATTCCATAGCAGCTATGCTGCCTTTCCTTCCATGCTCACTTCTGAAGCTCTGGTCAGCCTAATCTTCCAGAGGATAATGTGAACTCTGCACATTGAACTTGTCTAAGCCTATGGGACAATGGCTCCATTCCCTCATATAAAGTGGTGGTCCTTGGTCTTATATCCAGTTCAGAGTTATTTAACCTCTTGGAATTTCTGTTCCATCAACTATACTCATAAGATATTTTATTTTTCAAGATAGTCTTTCATAATATGTTCAAATCTTTTAAGGATAAAGATGAGATCTAAATTATGAAACAGATGCTATGGGGGGTGAAGCCAGATCATCTCCAAGGCCTTTTCAACTCTAACATGTGATGCTTCTATATAACTTAGGTTTCTCCTTGTCCCCATGCCATTGGCTGGCAAACGTCCCACCTTTCCTTGATTTCTGCCAGTGAGGGGTCCTGTTTTTTTACACCATGAAGTACTTGGTTATTGGTATGACAATTTGTCACCACTCACTATTTTGAGAGAAAGATGCCCTTACTTTTCAGAAGCTCTGTTCTCTAGAATCTTCTACCCTAAAGAAACATATATGTATATATTTGCAGGAGAGAGGTGAACTTGACAGCAACTTCTGTGTGTGCATGGCCTTGTCTTTGCATTTTGACTTAATTTTACAGCTTGGAGTCAATAAGCTTAGAACATAGGGAACATATGAGAAAGGAGGGAGTTAAAATATGTAGTAAGAAAAACAGCTGGGCACAGTGGCTCACATCTATGATCCCAGTACTTTGGGAGATCGAGGCAGAAGGATCACTTGAGGACAGGAGTTTGAGCCTAGCCTGAGCAACATAATGAGACTCCATCTCTACAAAAAATAAAAAATGAGCCAGGTATAGTGGCACATACCTGTAGTCCTAGCTGCTCAGAAGGCTGAGGTGGGAGGATCACTCGGGCCTAGGAGTTTGAGGCTGCACTTAGCTATGATTGTGCCACTGTACTCCAGTCTGGACAACAGAGTGAGACCCTGCCTTTTAAAATTATTATTATTAATAATAATAATAATAACTAACAAAATAAATATTACTATGCATTGAGCAGACCTTGTCTCTAAATAATAATAATGATGATGATGAAAGAAAAGTTACAATACATTGAGCACCTCTTGGGTCATGTAATGTATTTCATTCTTAATTTCTCGAATGACCTCCTAACATTACTGTTAGGCCATTAACAGAAATCCCACTTTACAGATAAAGACCATGATGTTTAGAGTAAAGCGCTTCTACAGCCACTTAATGTTGGAATCAAATTCCAAACCAGATCTTGGGACCCCAAGTCCATGCTTCTCCCAGTGGCCAGCTCAACCCCTTAGATAGTCCATATCTTCAGCATGGGCGTCTTTTACCTATGATACTCCAGGGAATCCTTGGAGATGGTGGATAGTTCAAGGAAATTGCAACCTCTTTAGTTCAGCTGACGACTGTGGAAGCAGCTATCGTTTTTCAACAAAATGGGGGCTTGAAGGTGGACCCCATAGTCAGAGTGCTGCAGTGATGCCTCCAGTAAGTAGGACTTGCAACGGGACAAGAGCCTGACATGCTGTGCCAGAGAACACTCAACATTTTATGTTCCAGGGCTCTCTGCGAGAGTTGGACAACTGTCCGTCTGTCTCTCTTTATGTTCCTTTCATGGCTGCTTGTTCTGTTTTATTGCTGCACATGTGCTTTTTTATAGGTTGTTGCAAGCTGGAAAATATTGTTAAGCGTTTTGGCTTCAGAACCTCTCTCAAAATGATCTCAGTTTAACTCCAGCATCTTAAAATGAGAATTCATTTCCCTTGCTTCTTTAATGATCAGAAAGTGCTCTCCTGTCAAAATCACAAAATAGGGTATTCGCTTAAAAAATCCCAACCTTCTGGAGAGACAGGCTGTGCAGTTTCAGAATTACCAATGACAGGACATAAAATGAGTCTTATTTCTATTTTTTGTCCTAAACTAAGAGGAACCTTGGTACCTGGCTTGTCTAAAATAGGGTGCAGCCAGATTGGAACCTTCTTATTACATGTTGGGGACAGTTGACCCAGAGGTGTGGATCTAAATACATGCAGAGTGAAGGCAACTAAAACCAGCTCATTAATTCCTATTATTCGTCACCCTTTGCTCTGTCATCTTGTCGACCTTCTGCTGCGTTACATTTGTCTTAAACTTACTCAGTGACCCCCATAGGACAAGAATCACATCTGACTTTAATATGTCTGGAGCGTAATATATTGCTGGTATTTCATGTCTGTCAAACATAATAGTAGGCTCCATATCTGTGTATCCTTCACATTGTTAAGTCAAATAAAAATAAAAGAATGGAAAGGAAAGGAAACTTGCTAGGTATTTGATTAAACTTAGTTGTAACAGTTTTGCCCATTTCATCTGTCTTTGATTATTGGCTTAGGGAGGTCAAAGGCTTTACCTGAAAGTTTGAGAAGTAAGAGTTTATGCTTTTGACATGATGAAACAATTTGAGTGGACTTGCCTAGGCCTAGAGCCACAAGTGTATTGTGTAAGAGTCCATTTCGTAAAGGTTGACAGGTATTGATTACTTCAGTGCCTCTCTTCCCCTAAAATCTTTGTATCTTCTTGACTTCTTTACAATTTCCCCAGGGTCTGGTTGAGTACAACACATAATCCCTAGAATAGTTCTAACAAGGAACTGGGTTCATTCTGTTTGTTGAGTTTTACTTCAAAGGGATCAAGAATATATGAACATGAATTAGAAACAAAAAGATTATTCTTCATTTTTGTCAAATTAACTCCAGTGCCCAAAGGATAGTTCCAACTGTAGGCGTGTGTTCTTGAACAGAAGTAGGTTTCCAGTCCATGGAGGCGATCATAAAAACGGGAATGGGTTTACCTCCAAGTTACTCCTGCCAATGACTTTTCCAAGGGAGAATATGACTGGAAGAATATATACAAAGAAAGACCAAAAATGAAGAAAAGATGGGGGGCTGTGCAGAGAGGGAAGAAGAGAGGGAGAGAAAAGGGAGGGAGGGAAGGAGGGGGTGGTGGGGTGAAAGAGAGAGAGAGAGAGAAAATATGAATCGAATTAGCTGTTATTTGAATGAGCTTCAGGGCACCTTCAAGATCATGGAGCCACTGTACCAGCCAGTAGCCAGGTGTTACCTTTAATGCTCTTCTGCTTTTTGTTTTGTTTTTCACTTTGCCATGAGCATTAGTATTAAAAATAACTACCATTTTTTTTAGTTTGCTACAAACGTTACCTCCGTCTCCCAGTTGAAAAAGGAAAACAAAGAAGGTATGATCCAGGAAACCAACTGGCCTAAGGTTGCTGAGACAAAAATGGTGGGATTGGGTTGGACCTCTTCTTGTTCTAACCAAAGTCAGTCTTTTCACAACTCTGTGTTTGCTGTGGGTACTGAGGGAGGACATAAAGATTTTTAAAGCACTGTATCTGTCTTTAGGGATTTTGCACTCCAACAGGAAGTCATAATCACCTAAAACTGTAGAGATCTGAACCCCGATTGCTCTTTGCCCCCCAGGACCTAGATTTTGTAAAGCATGTAACATCCCCTTCCAACCAGATACCCACTGTGCCTTGTACACACTTCAGTCTATTACACATCCCTCATTTTGTTGTTTTCGTAACTTTTCTTCTTCTGCTCATCTGTTAACCTGATACCTGGGACACTGTGGAAACTCATTTAATGTTTGTAGAATGACTGAATCAGTGGTTCTTGCTGGTGGGGGAATTTTGGAGCACATGGGCATTTAGCAGGCAGGGGCTAGGGAGCTGGATATCCTGCAGTGTGGGCGATAGTTACAAGTAATACAGAAGTACATCACATTCTGAGGACTCTCCAGTGTCCCACCAAGCATTCATGTTAAAAATTCCTCCCTCAAAAAGTTAGGATGAATGAAGCCCAAGCCATAACTCCATTTTGCGTGTAAATGCAGAATATTATTGTGTGCAAGTTCAGAGTAGGTCGATCTTTGCTTTCTCTGGAAATTTTCTAAGAGTCACTCACCATTTGGTAAAATCATATCACTGATGGCAGTGCTGTTCTTGGTAGTTGAGTCACCAAGAGCATGCACTTTTATCACTCTGCATTTTAGCTGAAATGTTTGCTGTAATTCTGCATATAGAGGCAAGTATCTTACCACTTCTTTAAACCTGAGCATTTACACATTGAAATCACTATTATTTTATTACAAATTACTTTCTTTTCATTCATTCTGGTATTGCAGTCAGGGCATTATATCAACTTCTTTGAAATTACGTGTGTAGGTGGCCTGTATTATCTATGACTTTCATCTTGGCATTGTATGGCAGGTGTTATAAAATACATTACTAAAAAAGGCATTGGGTCCCAAATGTTGAAGATCACTAGGATGAATGAATGAATAAATACATGGATGGGTCTGTGAAAATTAAAGAACAGTGCTGAATAGACTGCCTAGAAAATAAATGTTCTAGTGGTTGAGAGGAGAGGAAGGGAGTTTGTAAGTGAAACGGACAGAAGTAGGCTTGTAACACCAGATCCTGTGGTTACACCAGGCATGGACCGGTGGCCATGGTGCTGGGAAGAGCCATGTGTAGGGAGGCCCAAGGAAAGTAGGTGTCTCAAGTTTGCCGTCTTGGATGCCATATGGGGTTAGGAAGGAAGCATCCAGATCCTGCCTCCATTTCTTTATGTGTAGCCAGTGTCCTCAAGGTGGATAAAAGGGAATCAAAGGTATTGTTATTCGTGAACTTGCTCTTCCAATATTTATTTAACACGTTTGTGTTAGGTAGTGCATTAGGCACCTTAGAAGCTCTGTAAGAGTTTTCTGGGTAAATCCATCGAGTGATCCACTCCTACTTGTGTGTCATGTCACCTGCTACCTCCAATAAGACGTTATCTTAGTGTTTACCAGGAAAAATTATGACATTGTTATAGGTTGAATCGTGTTCTCCAAAAACATGCTGAAGTTAAACCCTGGTACCTGTGAGTATAGCCTTATCTGGAAATACAATTAGGTTAAGATGAGGTCATCAAGTTAGGCCCTAATCCAATATGACTGTGTCCTTATAAAAAGGGGAAATTTGGACACAGAGACACATGTCAAGATTGGAGTTACGTGGCTAAAAGCTGAAGACCGCTGACCAGCCCCCAGAAGCCAGGCAGGAGTCGAGGAACAGATCCTCCCCAACTGCTTCAGCGGGAGCCAGCCCTGCCAGCACCTTGGTTTTGGACTTCTGGCCTCCAGAACTCTTTGTGGTATTTTATAACAGCAGCTCTAGGAAACTGATACGGGGACCATAACTTTCTATCACTGAAAAAGAAAAAGAACAATGCTTTTGATCCTTACCCTCTTTAAAAATATCAATTCATTTATTCTCTCTTTTTTCTTTTTCTTTTTCTTTCTTTCTTTCTTTTTTTTGGAGTCAAGGTCTCACTCTGTTGCCCAGTGCAGTCCAGTGGCATGATCACAACGATCACGACTCAAGGCAGCCTTGATGTCCTGGGTTCAAGCGATCCTTCCATCTCATCATCCTGAGAAGCTGGCACTAGAGACATGCGCCAAGTTACCTGGCTAATTTTTTTGATTTTTTTTTTTTTTTTAAAGACAGGTTTTGCTGGCTTGTCCAGGTTGATCAATTTATTTATTTTTTCATAATGTTATCCTCACAATGACTTTCTTTTCCTACCTCATTTGGCTCCTTTGATTTGAACTAATGAATAATATTTGGGTAAAGTCTTTTTGTTTTGTTTTGTTTCGGTTTTTTTCCCCCTATACTGCCAGTCTCTCTTGATTCTGGCAACTACGAGTCCATGGTCATGATTTACAATGTTCAATTTTTTAAAAAATGAATCTCTCTTCATTTCTCTGGTTTTCTTTTTGTCTTGTCATTGGGTAGCAAACTCTCATCCCCTTTTGTGAACTGAACATGTTCTCTTTAATATCCATTTTACTCTTCATTTTAAAGCCTTTGTCTCAAAACTCTACAGGGTTAACTCATCACTGTCAAATGAGAGTGCATGGGATTCTTCAGAAGAACCATTTATGTTACAAGTTCATAGTCAAAGTTCTAATCACTGAGGGATTATTGATAACAATGATCTTATCATTATAATTATTAGTACTTTGGCTGTGCGTGGTGGCTCATGCCTGTGATCCCAGCACTTTAGGAGGCCGAGGCAGGAGGATTGTTTAAGCCAGGAGTTTGAGAACAGCCTAGGCAACATAGTAAGACCTACTCTCTACAAAAAAAAAAAAAAATTAATTATTATTAGTTCTTTACGATCTTGAACATCACTTTATTGTGTTATGTAGTAGTCTTACTTTAGGATCTGTAAGCTATAAATTTAGTTGACTTTGATCCTTCTAGTGTCTTGAAAGCTGTGTGTGTGGGTCATGGGGGGTAAAAGTATTTACCAAGACCATTATGAATTAAGAAAGGTAGATTTGCCGGGCTCGGTGGCTCAGCCTGTAATCCCACGCTTTGGGAGGTGAGTGGATTGCCTGAGCCCGCGGGTTCAAGACCCGCCTGGTCAACTTGGCGAGACCTCATCTCTACAATAAATCAAAAAAAAAAAATCAGCCGGGCGTGGTAGCACATGCCTTTAATTCTAGCTACTCGGCAGGCTGAGGTGGAAGGATCGCCGGAGCCCAGTAGGTCGAGGCTGCAGTGACTGGGAGCAGCCACTGCACTCCAGACTGGGTGACAGAGTGAGACTCCAACTCAAAAAAAAAAAAAAAAAAAGAGGTAGATTTATTCAAAAAAGCGGTGGTTAGAGGGGTGTGTTTCTAAGGGGGGGTCCAGCATGGGCCAGGACAACTCTCTTTGGGGGTGGTCTGCAAAAGAAAATTTCCAGAGATTTGTGAAGCAACCGATTGATGGTGGTATTTTGTTTCTTTAAGATAAGGTTAGTTAACAGTGATAATAGAAGCAATAGTTAACTGCTTCTTGTTTACCGTACAACTAGCAGTGAATGACTAACTACTTTTTGTGTCCTGGAAACTAATAGCAAAATGTTTTATAACTGGCTAGAAAGCTGTTATCAGGGAGTCTCTTTCCAACATTTGTAAAATCTCATCCCAAGATTTCCTCTCTCAGCTTACCCAATTTACCTGACTGATGCTGGTATAATTGGGTCTCATATTCATGTACACAAAATTCCTGGAGACTCTGTGGTTAGGCAATTTTTAATGATTCTCTTGTCTAATCCCTGTGTCTCTCCTTTCTTTTTTTATTTTTTTTCAGCTTTCCATGTAGTTGGAACTACAAGCATGCACCACCATGCACGACTACTTTTTTGATTTATTGTAGAGACCAGGTCTCACCGAGTTTCCCAGGCAGGTCTCGAACCCCTGAGGTCAGGCAATCCTCTCACCTCCACTTCTCAAAGTGCTGGGATTACAGGCATGAGCCACCACACCCGGCATATCTCTCCTTTAATAATAAGCTTTTCTCCTTTATACTGAGAGCAAATTTGGTTATGTAATTAGTTCTACACACTGTTTGTGTTCTGATCTTTACAACCGCCCTTGTTAGTTCTCCACATCTGGTATTTTTTTTAGTTCCTTATGGCCAAAAACCTGTTTAAGTTTATTTGAGGTGACCTAGGGTTTCATTAATGTAAACTTTACTGAAAGTTTCTGGGCCTCACTAAGTCTTTCTCTGGTTAGCTTTGCCCCTACCATTGTCTTTTTTAGGCACTAAGAGGAATCAAATTTAGTACTATGAAAATCTGCATATGTCGAGTTCCTTTTTTTTTTTTTTTGGTCGTTTAACGCCCAAATCTGAAAAAAGCCATTGCACTCTTTGGTGGAAATGACCACTTTTCATTAAGAATGTGCATTGTTAATTTAGTGCCGAGATACTTTGCCAAGTGCCGCTAAGCTTTGCAAAGGCTTAGACAAAATGAAAAACAAAAAATGAGGGTATTTTGGGAACAAAGATAGTGGTTCACTGTGGGCCTGTGGGCACTGCTGGCAACAGAAGTTATCTGGCCTTTGTTTCATGGTGAGTTGCATGTGGTGCGGTGAGAATAACTGGTTGAAGACGGTCCCCACCTCTAGGAGTTTGCAGTTACCACAAAAGTACTCATTAGCAAAAGGTTCATTGTGTGGTACCCAAAATGGTTCAGATGACAACGATCTGGGGAAGGCAGCACAACAGGGTAGGAGGTTGAAAATAGGGTGTGAGAGAGGTTGCTATTTCCAGACTTCATCTGTGTTCCTGAAGAGATTTGTTTTTTTGAGTCAGAGTCTCACCCTGTTGCCCAGGCTGGAGTGCAGTGACATCATGGGTCACAGCTGCTTCAACCTTCTAGGCTCAAGTGATCCTTCCACCTCAGCCTCCCCAGTAGAGGGGATTACAGGGGTGGGCCACCACACCCAGCTAATTCTTTGATTGATTGGTTGATTGATTTAAATTTTGGAATTATTTATTTTAAATATGTGGGGTACAATTCAGGGTTAGGTATACAAACGTTCATTATGTAGGTTCCCTTGTTAATGAGGAGTGCCTCCCCCAGCCCCTGGCAGTTTCCCATTACTGCCAATCCCTTTCTTATAGTATTACGATCGTTGTTCAAGATCCGCTTGTGAGTAAGAACATGATACTCGGTTCTTTGTTTCTGTGACGGATCACTCAGTATTATAGCCTCTAAGTCCATCCAAGTTGCTGCGAAGTTCATAATTGTGTCCTTCTTTATGGCTGTGTAGTATTCCATCGTGTATATATACCACATTTTTTTGATCCAGTCCAGCTTCAATGGGCAGCACAGTTGGTTCCATGTTTTTACTATTGTGAATAATGCTGCAATAAACTGCGTGTGCAGGTATCATTTTCGTAGACTGATTTGAGTTCCTCCGGGTATATTCCTAATAGGGGAATTGTGGGGTCATAGGGGAGGTCAATGTATGTAGGAATCGCCACACTGTTTTCCACAGAGGTCGTCCTAGTTTACACTCCCAACAACAATGTAGAAGTGTTCGCTTTTCCCTGCATCCTTTCCAGCATCTGTTGTTTTGCGAGTTATTATGATGATGTCTATCCCGGCTAGAGTTAGGTAGTATCTCAGTCTCGTTTTAATTGGCATTTCGTTGATGACTAGTGAGGCTGAGTACTTTTTCATGTATCTATTGGCTGCTCGTATGTCTTCTTTTGAGAGGTGTCTATTTATATCTTTTGCCCACTTTGTAATGGGGATGTTTGTTTTGGGGTTTTTTTTTCCCTCAGTTCATCTGAGTTCCTTGTAGATCCTAGATGTTAGGCCTTTGTCAGATATACAGTTGGAAAATATTTTTTCCCAGTCTATGGGCTGTCTCCCCACTCTCTCAATGGTTTCCTTTGCTTTGCAGAAGCTTGTCAGTTTGAGGATATCCCACTAGTCTATCTTATTTCTTATGGCATGGGCACTTGGTTTTGATCAGGAAGTGGTTGCCAGTTCCAATTTCCATAAGGGTGTCTCCTGCATTTTCTTTTTTTTTATAATCAATATTTTTTATTATGATATTGTGGGATATAGGTAAGGGTTAGGTATACAAATATGCTTCGTTCAGGCACCCTTGTTGATAAGAGGTGTCTCCCCGTCCCCAGACAGATATTTACTACCATTAATCCCATCTCCCTTTCTCTGCCCCCCCATAGTTTCCCATCACTGACAGGCATTTTCTTATGGTAATACATTGGATGATCAAGGTCCACTATATGAGTGAGAACATGTGATACTCAGATCTTTGTTTCTGTGAGAGATCACTCAGTATTATAGACTCTAGTTCCATCCAGGTTGCTGCAAAATTCATGATTTTGTTCTTTTTTATGGCTGCGTAGTATTCCATCGTGTATATGTACCACATTTTTTAAATTCAGTCCTCTTTTAATGGACAGCATGGCTGCTTCCAGGTTCTTGCTATTGTGAACAATGCTGTGATAAACATACGTGTGCAGGTATCTTTTTTATAGAGTGATTTGAGTTCTTCAGGGTATATTCCCAGTAGGGGGGTTGCAGGGTCATATGGGAGGTTGATATTTAGAGCTTTTAGGAATCGCCACGCTGCTTTCCACAGAGGTTGCACTAGTTTACACTCCCACCAACAGTGTAGAAGTGTTCCCTTTTCGCCATACCTTCTCCAGCAGCTGTTATTTTTTGAGTTATTGATAATTGCCATTCTAACTGGAGTTAGGTGATATCTCAGTGTGATTTCTAAGGTTCTTATTGTTTGAGGTTTTGCATTTAGATCTTTGATCTATTTAGAGGTGATTTTTGTATGGTGATAGATAGGGAACTTGTTTTAATCTTCTGCCATGTGGTCAGCCAGTTTTCCCAGCACCATTTATTGAATAGGTTCTCCTCTCCCCAGTGGTTGATGATGGAGGCTTTGTCAAAGATGAATTGGTTGAGAAATTGAGGTTTTGCTTCCAGAATCTCTATCCTGGTCCATTGATCTATATGCTTGTTCTTGTACAAATACCAGGCTGTTTTGATTATTGCAGCTTTATAATAAAGCTTAAAGTCTGGGAGTGTGATACCTAACACTTTGTTTTTTTGCTGAGGATTGTTTTGGCTATTTGTGGTTGTTTATGTTTCCATATGAATTCCTGTATTGTCATTTCCAGGTCTGAAAAGAACACTGCTGGTAATTTAATGGGTATAGCATTAAATCTGTAGATTGCCTTGGGTAGGATGAACATCTTAAAAATGTTGATTCTTCGAATCCATGAACATGGAATATTTTTCTACTTGTTCGTGTCATCTTTGATTTCTTTGAACAGCGTTTCGTTGTAAAGGTCTTTCATTTCTATGGTTAGGAAGATGCCAAGGTATTTCGTTTGTGTGTGTGCATGTGTGTGGCTATTGTGAATGGGATTGTGCTTTTTATTGGGGTTTCTGTTTGTTTATTGTTGGTGTATAGAAATGCGACTCACTTTTGCACATTTATTTTATACCTTGAGACTTTGCCAACATCCTTTATCAATGCAAGGAGGTTTTTGACAGATTTTCTTGGGTTTTCGAGGTATAGAATCATGTCATCTGCAAAAAGGAATAATTTGACTTCCTCTTTTCCTATTTGGATACCCCTGATTTCCTTCTCTTGTCTGATTGCTCTTGCTAGGACTTCCAATATTATGTTGAACAGGAGGGGTATGAGTGGGCATCCTTGTTTTGTTCCGGTTTTGGGAGGAAATGATTCAAATTTCTGTCTGTTTAGCAGTATGTTGGCTGTGGATTTCTCATAGATGGCTCTTACTATTTTGCGGTCTATTCCATCTATGCCTAGATGTTCAAGGGTTTTTATCAAGAAGTGGTGCTGGATTTTATCAAAAGCATTTTCTGCATCTAATGATATAATCATGTGATTTTTGTTTTTACATCTGTTGATGTATCTAATGACATTTATGGTCTTGTGGATGTTGAACCAGCCCTGCATCCCAGGGATGAAGTGTACTTGGTCATGGTGGATGATTTTTGAGATGTGTTGTTGGATCCGATTTGCTAGAATCTTGTTGAGAATTATAGTATCTATGTTCATCAAGGATATTAGCTTGTAGTTCTCTTTCTTTGTCGAATCTTTACCCAGTTTGGGTATCAATGTGATATAAGCTTCATAAAATGATTTGGGGAAAGTTCCATCTTTCTCAATTGCCTGGGATGCTTTCAATTGGATTGGTATCAGCTCCTCCTTGTATGTTTTGTAAAATTCCACTGGAAAGTTGTCTGGTCCAGGGGTTTTTTTGTAGGTAGTTTTTTGTATGATGGACTCAATTTTCTGAGTTGTTATTTGTCTATTTAGGATCTGAATTTCTTCTTATTTCAACCTTGGGAGGTTGCATGATGTCAGAAAGTCCTTTGTTTCATTTAGATTTTACAGTTTGTTTCCATACACATGTGTGTAGTAATCTCTAATTTTTTTTTATAGAGACTTTTTATAGCTCTTGCTATGTTGCCCAGGCTGATCTGAGCTCCTGGGTTCAAGCTATCCTCCTGCCTTGGCCTTCTCAATAGCTGGAAATATCAGTGCGTGCCACCACACTTGGCTAATTTTTGTATTTTCTGTAGAGACAAGGTCTTGCTATATTGCCCAGGCTGTTCTCAAACTCCTGGGCTTAAGTGATCCTCCTGCCTCGGCCTCCCAAAATGTTGGGATTACAAGTATGAGCCATCATGTCCAGCCCTGAACAAGATTTTTAACCTTTCTGTGTATCATTGTCTCTATAAAATAAGGATAATAATAGTTTCAGCAAGAGTGTGATGAGGTCTGTCAGTTGATGCATGTAAACTACTTCTAACAGCATTATAAGAGTAAAACCTTAATAAATAATAGCAATCATTATTCTTATCTGTACCTTGCAGTCACAGTCTGTCTACTTAAAAGCAAAAACCTTTATTGTCACCGGGCAGTCATTCCATCAACTGTGCATTCTAACAATTACCTCCAAAATGCAGAGGTCTTTCTACATGCACACATCCCTTTCTATATATTTCTAAAGTCTATATTAGGCATAGGGAATTTTTCCCTTCTTGGAGTGTATACCCTACTAGGATTTTTCTTTAAATTTCAGAATTCTCCAGGGAGTCATCTTAAATGTGGGTATCAGAAAAGAACTTTTTTTCATAAGTGTGCATGCTGATGGATAATTTTGTATTTATCACATACAATTTGCATCCAAGAAATACACGTGTTTAAGGTTATCTTTCATAGATGAGTGTCCTTTAGAGCTGCAGCACTTAGTCAAAGGCTAAGCTTCCCTTATCTCCTAGGACCTGCAGGTCCTTTATAAACAATCTCTATCTAATAATGCTTGATTTAATTTTAATAATGTTTATAATAATGAGCATTTCTCAAACACTAATGTTAATTGCTTAACGGTTATGAAATCGACCGATCCAAAAACAGGTACTTAAGGACAAAAATTAACCTTGACGTTTCACACAGCAAATAGTGCCTTAATGACAACCACATGTTTAAAAGGAACTCTACCCTTAAGCATATTCAGTAAGCCTCTTTTATCAGCATGGCTTGGTGTAATATTTGACCACACAGGCCAGTCTGTGTAGTTTTCTTTTTCCATTTTTTTTTTTTTTTTTGGCCAAGTTTAATGAAGAATGGACAGCCATGCAGAAGCATGATTGGACAAAGAGGACATCATTTAATGGAAATAAACAGAGGTGAAATTAGCAAGGCATGTGTGTTCAGACTCTTCTCTGTGTCTCATGTCTTCAGAGATAAGAGTGTTCCTTTCCTCCATGAACAGGAAGCGCACGTCTCAGATGAGGGTCTTATAGCCTGCTGCAGGGGCAAGTAGCAGAAGAAGGTCAGAGGGTGATTGCCCTAGATTTGATGGCCCGCCTCGGGAGAGAGAACAGTGGGAGGAGGAGAGGGGTGGGCTTCTTTCTCCTGCTGTTTTCTCACATTCCGAGGTGCCCTATTTTGGGTGTAACATGTTCTGAACCCTGCCGAAATCTGAAATAAGTGTTTAGCAAACAAGTTGTTGGCGACAAAACTGTACATTAAAAATCAAGGAAGCCGGGCTCGGTGGCTCTGCCTGTAATCCCGCACCTTTGGGAGGCTGAGGTGAGCGAATTGCCTGAGCCCACGGGTTCAAGACCCGCCTGGGCAGCAAGACCTCATCTCTACAATAAATCAAAAAATCAACCGGGCATAGTGGCGCGCGCCTGTAGTTCCGGCTACTCGGAAGGCTGAGGCGGAAGGATCGCCGGAGCCCAGCATGTCGAGGCTGCAGTGGCCGTAAGCGGCCACTGCACTCCAGTCTGGGTGACAGAGTGAGACTCCAACTCAAAAAAAAAAAAAAAAAAAATCAAGGAATAATAAACACTAAATTCCAGATCATAGGTACTTCTTGGTGGTGCACTGGCATGAGCAAGTGGAGAGGACAAGAAGGAGCACATGAGTAGACACCTCCCAGATGAGAAGTTCTCGGTGATTATTCATTTTTCTATTATTCTGAACCATGTGCTCCTATAGGTTACAGTTTTGTCATTATTAAGTGTACATTTAAAAAATGAAGAAAAATCATGACTATCCCCTTCAGGTGCTAGAAAAAGACAGGAGAAGATGAAATTGAGTGGGCTTTTGTTGTTGTTGTTGGTTTATTTCCCCTCTGCAAACCAGCAAGTTAAGTCCCAGGTAATTTGCTCATGAACAGACACAGTTAGCAACCGGCACAGTCAGCAGGGAATGCCTGCCTTGTGCATTGTGACGATAGCTTTCAGCTGGGCCAAGCAGACCTCAGTCCACCAGATTTGGAAGAGGGTCAGATTTCACCTTTTCAGGAAATTGAGGGGAAGTCCAAGGCAAGGTTTAAATTCCGATTTTGTTGTTGTTGTTTTGGTTTTGTTTTGTTTTTTTGACAGGCACTTTATTATTTTTCCTTTTTTTAAGATGTGGGGTACAATCAGGATTAGGTGTACAAGTGGTCATCATACAGGTAAAGTTTGGGCCTTCCTTTGGTCCCCAAAATTCTGATCTATTGACAGATGTGGAAAAGGAAATTAAAATAAATGCAAATTTTAGTACGCTCCATTTTCATTTTAAAAAGAAAAAGAAAAAGGAGAAAGGGGAAGTAAAAATAAAAGGCAAAAGACTAATTAAAATATTTTGAAACTTTCCTTCTTAAAAGTAATTGAACAAATGCAATTTTAAAATAAATGTAAATTAAGATTTTATTTCTTATGAGGAGGCAAGAATTTAAAAGAAAGACCTCCTGTGTAGTTCAGGCTCCAGAAAAATAAATGAACACTCATATGCAGCCTTGAAGGCGAGAATGAAAACTGATGTCTTTCTACGAAATAATTTCACAGTGAGTAACAAAGGCCTTAAATATTCTTACCTATGACTTTGCATTTTGTTCCTATGAATTTATTCACAAGAAATAAATGTTTTCGTGTGCTTGGGGGAAACACAGATATTAGCACAGACATTTGTAATTTAAAAAAACCTGGAGATAACCTTCTTGGCTAATAAAAGGTGACATTAAAATACAGAGAGAAGGAAAATAATAAGCAGCCCTTCATAATGTTGATAGAGAAATGAATACTAACCCAAAAAATGTTCATTGGGAAAAACAAGTTACAGAATAGTTAGAATTAAGTATTAAGAAAACTTAGTATTCTTCTATTTTTTAAAACAGATATATCGTATATGTTTGAAGGGTATCTACGTGTGTTTAGGATAAAGTTTGGAGAGCATATCAACTGTGTTCATTTCTGGTTTATGGAATTATCCGTGATGTTTTCTTTATCTTTATTTAGACACCATGACCATCTTCTCACCATTGACTACTCATTGCTTGGTATTTGGCACATAATAGGTACTCACTAAATGCTTGTTGTATGAATGAATGTATTTATTAATAACTTGTGGAACTAATAAAAATTAGAGGTGGGAGAACTTTTATTGAGCTAATCAGCTATAGTCAGCTAAACCAAATATCCTACCTAAATCAGGATCCTTGTTCTTCAACAGCTAAGTGTCATATTAAAAATATTCATATCTGATTCTATTTCTTTTAATTTTATTTTACTTTATTTTATTATAAAGATGTGAGGTACAAGTCAGGATTCGGTACATAAGTGGTCTACGTGCAGGTAAAGTTTGGGCCTCCAACTGGTCCTCGCTTCCCATGGTTTAGGGTTAGGTATCCTTAGTGATGTTACATGCCCCCCATCTCCCCGACAGTGTCCCATGACTGCTGATGGCTCTCTGGTAGTATTGTGATAAATGGTGTTCAGGACCCACTTACAAGTGAGAACATGTGGTATTCAATTTTTTGTTTCTGTGATAGATCACTGAGCGTGATGGTCTCTAAATCCATCCAAGTTGCTGCAAAGTCCATAACTTTTGCCTTCTTTGTGACTGTGTAATATTCCATCGTGTATAAGTACCATGCTTTCTTTATCCTGATTCTATTTCTAAGAAATTAACTCTTCAAATGGACATTTTCATTTTGAAATATTAATGTTTAAGCTAAGGTCCTGACTGCTGGGGTAGAATTTCCAAGGAGATATTTGGGAGTAGAAAGGTTATTCTATCAGCTTCTTTGAAAACTGTACTATCTGCTATCCGTGCACTCCACCATGACTGTATTCTCTTCTCTTTTAATAGACCGCAGATAGATTATAAATGTTGTTAGCTGCTATGTATAAAATTATAGTTGCCACCTATGTGAGAAACTATACGCATTTTCTTATCTTTTTACAACAGAGTTGAGATTTTTTTTTCTCCTTTTATTTTGTTTTTAATTAATTTCATCGCATTCTAGATTCAAGGGGTGCATGTGAAGGTTGGTCATGTAAGTACATTGTGTGATGGCGAGGCTTGGGCTTCTGACATGTGCCCTGCTATGGTGCCCGATGGGTGGTGTCTCAGCCATTTTTCCTTCTCCCTCCCCCTTCTTCTAGTAGTCCTCAGTGTTTGTTGTCTCTATCCTTGCACCTGTGTGTGCTCAGTGTTTCATTCTCACTTGATGCGTTAGAACATGGAGTATTCTGTTTTCGGCCTCTATGATAATTCGCTTAGAACGATGACCTCCAGCTGCACCCATGTTGCTGCTGCAAATGTCATGGTTTCACCCCTTTTAATGGCAGCATAGTATTCCATGGTGTTATATATCCTATTTCCTTTTTCTTTCTTTCTTTAGTTTATTTATTTATTTATTTATTTTGAGTTGGATTCTCACTCGGTCACCCAGATTAGAGTGCAGTGGCCGCTCCCGGCCACCGCAGCCTCCCCTGCTGGGCTCCGGCGATCCTTCCGCCTCAGCCTTCCGAGTAGCCGGAATTACAGGCATGCACACAACGCCCGGCTGATTTTTTGATTTATTGTAGAGATGAGGTCTCACTGCCCAGGTGGGTCTCGAACCCGCGGGCTCAGGCAATCCACTCACCTCAGCCTCCCAAAGGCGCGGGATTACAGGCTGAGCCACCAAGCCTGGCTCTATTTTCTTTCTCCAGTTCACCTGGATTGATGATGGGCCCGTGGGTTGAGTCCACGTTTTTGTTATTGTGAATAGTGCTGTGATAAACATATGAGTGCAAGTGTCTTTTTGGTAGAACAACTTATGCTCCTTTGGGTATCTACCCAGTAGAGGAACTTCTGGGTCAAATGGTAGATCTATTTTCAGTTCTTTGAGAAATCTCCAAACTGCTTTCCACAGAGGTGGAACTAGCTTACGTTCCCACCCTCAACAGTACATGAACGTTCCCCTTTCTCCGCAGCCTCGCCAACATCTGTTATTTTTTGACTTTTTAATAATGGCCACTCAGACCGATGCGAGATGGTATCTCATTGTAGTTTGGGTTTTCATTTCAATATGAGCTATTTCTTGAATTAACTTACTTATATACACCATATTTTATTCAGGGAAAAAAACATTTTATGACCACTTGTAAAAAGTCATATGCAATTTTTTAAAATTGTAAATGAGTACATTTGGGGAAAGCAAAATAAGTATGAGGAAATGGGTTAAAACCAATCGGAGGCCAGTACATTAAAATTCATATTATGATGTAGATAGCAAGTGTTGCTCAAATGACCTAAAAGCCTGTCCCAAAAAGGAGTTCCACACAGGCACATGGTTGAAAGCGTTCATAAGATGAAACCAGCCAGGCACCCAGAGAGGCACAGATGACCATATTGTGAGCCACAGTTCAACTCTGTCTTTATTGTAAATATGATTCCTTGTGTGTTTGTGTTTTTAATAACAGCCCTCAATGTGGGCTAAATTAATCATTCCAAAGCTCAGTTGGTGAAAGCAGGTCCCTGCAGGGGTTCAAAAGAGTGTCTCCAGGTACACAGCTCTCTGACAATCTGAGTTTAATCCAAAAATAAATATTAGAGTGTCAAGATAAATAAATGATCTTCGTAGCCTACAGGCAGTTCTCCATAAAAACTATTTTCTTCAGCCAAAGTTTTCTGTATGCACTGGGAAGCCATGAATTTGAGGTTATACTCCCTTGACATTGGAGGAACCCAAGGCCCAACCCACGCCTGGGAACAGGAGCCCAGGCAGTACCAAAGGAGAGGCCAAAATGTTCCCTTGCAGAATAATTTTGAATCGCCTCCAACAGACAACAGACAACAGGTGGTGGAAAACTTAGAGCAGTGTGTTTGAAAGCTTAGAGTGAGAGACACCTCCACCATGGCCCAGCTGTGTGACCCTTGCATGGACACCTCACCTCTCCCTGCCTTCATGGCACTGTTGTGCCCATTTCGTCTGTCTTGCAGTAGGACCAATGTCAGGACCAAATGAGAGACTCTAGGAGGTGCCTCCATAGAGCCTCACTTAGGTCTAGTTGACCCCTTAGAGTGGATTTGTTTATCAACTGGGAGGGAAAGAGAAAGAATATGAAGAACTTAAGGGAACAATGGAAAATCATAGTATCTAGAACCAAGACTCCATCTCATGGAAGGAAGGCTGCTTCCTTAGAAGCAAATGGATTCAGAAGTGTGTTTTCCTCAGCTGGTTTCTCTTTGGACACAGGAAGGAATTTCAGTCGACGAATGTACTCTCATGTTCTCTTACTCTCACCTCCCAATCCCACACCCCAGACAGACACATCCAACAAAAACACTCATGGGGGAAGATGGTTATGTTTCTAAATGATAATGCCTTTTGTGTGGTCATGAAGGCGCTGGTATGTGCAACTATATATGTATATATATATTTATAAAATATATATGTATTTATATTTATAAAGTCTTTCTAATCTTACTGTGGGTCTTACATTACAGAGCACAGCAGGAGATGTTTAACTGGCAAGTTCCGTCCGAGGTCACAATGTGCTGCATTTTTTCATGGAAAGCTTCAACTGGCTCAAATAAAAAAAAGCATTTCTTTAACAGGCAAATGAAAAAGAGACTGCTGGGTGATTTTTTTTTTTTTTTTTTGAGTTATGCCTAATTAATTCCCATCTATTAATGACAGCAATTTTCTAGTTTTGAATGATAAATGCCAGTCCCTTCAAAAAGGCGTCTCAGAGAGAAAGGGTCTTCTCCCTGCCCCCAGATTTTTTTTTCTTTGTCCTTGGCCACTTCTGTCACGTGCTGCTCAGAATGAGTTCACATCAGTAGTAGTCATAAATGATTTACAAAAGTAATTCCTGTCTAATCACTTGGGACTCGGAGTTTTTATGATGTTGCCAGATGTACCATCAAAAAAAATCATCCGGTTCAGAAACTTGTGATAAATTGAGTCAGAGTCAATTAATGCCCTGAAGGCAACAGATTGGTTTGCATGGGTTTGTGTTGGTGACTTGCTATGTTCTTTTCATCCTGATATTCCAGCAAGTAGAAAACAAAAAGAAAACTCTGTAAATACAAAGTTACGGGCAAAGGGTCGGCGTGGATTACCGACTTCAGAATACCTTTCGTCTTTCTCTCATGTGCTAAAAGAGTGTTTTCGTCCAAAGGAAGGATAGGCAGGGAAAGTTTTAAAAGCCCCAGGCAATCATATTTCTCGTATAGACTCTGCTACTCACAGTACTGGTGCCAACAGTCACTTAAATACTCAGACATTGCTTGTGGGATAATACTCTTCCCTTTTGAATGAAAGTGCCCCTCAGAATCCATCGTTGCTTGCTCTGGGTCCTTATCCCGTGTGCTTTATATCTCTAATAAAGAATTTTCTTTATTCCACCCAATCATGTGGCCATTGGTTTACTCACGTCCCCCCCCATGAAATTGTCTGTTGTTAAGAGCTAGTGCCACATAATTCTGCTGCCTCACTTGGGATGATGCCTTTCTCTGAGGAGATTCTCGCTGGTTTTGTTGAAGGAAGGACAGAATCCAAAAACGGATGGCTATGAATGTTCATTCCAAAGCACACAGGGGAATAGGTGAAAAGATCCTTATGGAGTTTTTAAACCACTTTGCTGGAGTGCGTTGCCATAACTAAGGGGCCAGGAACGAAGGAACTTGCATTGGGGAAAGAGTTCAACTCAGTCTGCACCATCTTGAAAGATGTGAAATGGCACCTACCCCAGGAATTCTGAGTTCCTAATTGATACTCCCTCAGTGGGGATTAAAATATCTATAGTCCAGTAGAACAGGGCACAGTAGTGTGCTTTGATGACAAATTAAATCTTTGGGGAAAAGTTCCCCATGCTGTCTCTGATAACATAGTCCAGGAATCTTGTGAATTTGCTGATGTGTAAGTTTTCCTTTAATGGGAAGCAGGCAGCGGGGGTGGGGGCATGGAGGAGTCTCTTAGGGGAAGAGACCGAGTGTTGACATAAGAGAGAGTCACGCAGTTATTCTGGAAGTACTTAAACAGCTTTGCAGAAGGGTAGCAATGACTGAGAGCTTTGAATGTTCAAAATCTAAGATGTACATCATTCTTCCTCTTTGGTTCTTATAGGACATAAAAGGAGTATCATTGCCTAATGACTTTGTAAATCTCAGAACAGAAATGAGAAACCATTTTGGTATAATTCTCTAAGTATAACTAAGTAACCTCTCTTAGTTAAATAATTCATAGACCAGAGTGAAGCCTTGTAACCTCTTGAGGCAGCTTTTAAGCTAATTATTCTTCAGATTTCCTGCTATCCTTTTAAAAGATTTTAGTTGGTAAAGATAGTATAATTGATTTTAAACGGTTGGTTTGATAATTTTGTGGAGTTAGCTATTTTTTTTTTTTTTTTTTGAGTTGGAGTCTCACTCCGTTGCCCAGGCTGGAGTGCAGTGGCATGCTCACGGCCACTCCAGCATCAACCTGCTGGGTTCCGACGATCCTTCTGCTTCAGCCTTCCAAGGAGCCAGAACTACAGGCATGCACTACCACGCCCGAATAATTTTTTATTTATTGTAGAGAGGAGGTCTCACCATGTTGCCTGGGCTGGTCTTGAACCCACAGGCTCAGGCAATCCACTCGCCTCAGCCTCCCAAAGTGCTAGGATTACAGGCTGAGCTACCAAGCCCGGCCAGCTATGTTTTCAAGGACTGCATCTACAGTAAAGATAGTTGGACATTGGTCACTAAAATCATTTCCACATATTCATTATTGGATACTATTACCTGAAATTTATCTGAATGCATGCAGTTATTCAACAGAAATAGTTTGTGAATGTCCCAATAGGAAGATATCCGTATGAGAAACGTATCTAACATAAGCTCTAGGAACTTAAACTATACTTATTTTCCTCATTTTTATTTTGGTCTTGGCCCACATGCATATGTAATTTTCTATCATTGCAGTCATAGGGTAAAGATAATTATAAATGATGGTTCCTTTTTGGCTTACTATTATGAATTCATGCCTGTTGCCCATTGCTATGTTTGATGTTGAGGATCTGGCTTGCTGTATTCCCAG
The DNA here is from genome assembly GCF_000164805.1 of Carlito syrichta. Lineage (NCBI taxonomy): Eukaryota > Metazoa > Chordata > Mammalia > Primates > Tarsiidae > Carlito > Carlito syrichta. Next base: position 409,521 of record NW_007248075.1, read on the forward strand.
TATCCTCTTTCTGAGTCATTACAGGGGAAATACCCCTTCTGATTTCTGCAGCAGAAATAACCATGCTTGTAGTAAGCCAAAAATATCCTTTCTTTCAGTTTTTTAATTTTGTGGCCACTGAGACTCCTTTGCTCACATCCTCTTTTCTTTGTTGGTAACTGGAAGGTTTAGAGTCACCTTGATAACCTACTTTCAACAGAGGATTTATTGCTGGGCTCGGTGGCTCAACCTGTAATCCCGCGCTTTGGGAGGCTGAGGTGAGTGGATTGCCTGAGCCCATGGGTTCGAGACCCACCTGGGCAGCGAGACCTCATCTCTACAATAAATCAAAAAAATTAGCCGGATGTGGTAGCGTGCGCCTGTAGTTCTGGCTACTCGGAAGGCTGAGGCGGAAGGATCGCCGGAGCCCAGCAGGTCGAGGCTGCGGTGGCCGGCAGTGGCCACTACACTCCAGTCTGAGCGACAGAGTGAGACTCCAACTCAAAAAAAAACCCAAAAAAAACAGGATTTATGATGAACATTTTCCATATCAGCCTTCCTTATTATTTCACATTTTCTTTCTCTCATCCAGTTCTTCAACCAATTTTATATTTCCTTTCAGTTCATTTTGCATATGTACATATGTTATATGAAGAATTTGAAATTCTTTCTAGAAATGTCTCTTATACTATCATAATATGTTCACAATTACCATTTTAATTTCTGTCTAATGTATGTATGGTGTAAGTCATCCATAATATTCATCTTTAGCATGTAGGTGGTTTCCTTTTTTTTTTTCAATTGGTGCAGAAAATAATAGGGAAAAAACAACTTTTTCATATCCAGATTTTTTCCACCATTCATTTATTCAATTTTAATCTTAATTTTACAGAGGTGGGCTACAATTCAGGGTTAGGTAGATAAGTGGTCATTGTACAGGTGAAGTTTGGGCCTCCCTTTAGTCTAAACCCCACTTTACCTGGTTTGAGATCAGGTTCCCTTATTGATGCTGTGTCCCCTCCCCTCACTCCCCACCCTGGCAGTATCCTGCTACTGCCAATCCCTTTCTTATAGTATTATGGTGAATGTTCAGGGTCTGCTTATGAGTTAGAACTCAGTTCTTTGTTTCTGTGGTAAATCACTGAGTATGATAGACTCTAAATCCATCCAGGTTGCTGCAAAGTCCATAATTTTGTCCTTCTTTTCGACTGCATAATATTCTATCATATATATGTACCACATTTTCTTTATCCAGTCCACTTTTGATGGGCAGCCCAGTTGGTTCCATATTTTTGGTATTGTGAACAGTGCTGCAATAAATGTGTGTGCAGGTATCTTTTTTATAGAGTGATTTGAGTTCCTCTGGGTATAATCCCAGAAGGGGGTTTGCTGGGTCATATGGAAGGTTGAATTTGAGATTATTTAACCACCACACTGTTTTCCACTGAGGTTGTACTAGTTTACACTCCCACCAACAGTGTAGAAGTGTTCCCTTTTCCCCTCATCCTCTCTACCGTCTATTGTTTTTTGAGTTATTGATGATGGCCATCCTGACTGGAGTTAGGTGGTATCTTCGTGTGGTTTTAATTTGCATTGCTTTTTTGTTCTTCACCATTCTTGTAAGTTACTTTCTTTGGATAAATTTTCAAGATGAAATGACGGGTTTAAAGGTTTTATGATGACAACGAATCTCAACCTAATTTTGTCCTTTTTTAAAGGTAAGGAGAAGAATGAATCTATAGTTAATCCATATCAATGAGTAGACTAAAGGATATAATTGTTTCTGAAAATTTACTTCTCACAGGAAATCACTGAAGCTTTATATTTCAGTCTACTCAGTAAACATATCACTTCTAAGCAGTTAGGCCAGCATTAAGGCTTCCAAAGTCTGAACACAATGAAAATATTCTCCCTGATTAATGGAAGAGTAACTGACGATTGCAAATAAGATACATCCATTCAGTAAAATACGACATAAACACTATAAGTGAACTTAATGTGCCTGTGATAAGAATTAAAACTTCGTTTACAAATAACCTATCATGCTCTTTAGCAGTTTAACATTTCATAACTCTCCTTACTTATCTGTGTTTTCCACCAGTGCTTCTCTACAGGGGGTACGAGCTGTCTCCCAGCAGGCTTTGCAAATATGTAGGAGTGTTTTGGTTCACCATGATAACTAAGGGCTGCCCCTGGCAATGAAGGAGTGGCAGCCAGGGACGTTCAGTATCTGTTCTCCCCCAGACAATCCTGCACAACAATAAAAACACCAATAATCCCCACTGAGAAACACAAGTGTCTTCAGACATGATCTTACTGATTGTTAGGTACAGCTGACCAGCACAGTATCCATTGTGGACCTCCTCTCCCGGGGCACCCACTGTAAGTCAGACATTCTTCCAGGTGCTTAGGATATCCATCTGTAAATGAAGCCGAGGGCCCGGCCATCTTGATATTTACATTCTACAAAGAGTCTCTTGAAAAATGCGGCTTTGGGCCTTGTAGGTAGAAAAAGGAAGAAGCAAACTTGGATTCACTATACTTTATAACCAAATATGCAAAAGGAAACTTTGATTTCCAGGAATGGGGACCCCAAGCGGTTTCTCAAATACCAAGCAATGGAAAAGCTTTCTCTCACATGTCCCATCACCCTCCTTTCGATCTGACCTGACCCTTTGGCTTTGCCGTGAGTCTTCCTTTTCCACTGATAGCAACTTCTCCCAACCCCTTGATGTTGCATTCTTCCCAGTTCAAGAAAAATTATGTTGTCGTGGAACTGAAGCCAACTTCCCTTGGGTGTTGGGATACCACAAAGGCTGTTCCAATGTAGAAGGGAGTCTTAAAAATTAATTTTAAAGCAAAAATTTCACGTTTGCACTGGAATAAAAAGATAGGAACATTAAAACACTAAGATCCTAAAAAGTTCAGAAATCAGTTCTCCTGGTAAAATGTTTCATCATACCAGTGATCTGATTGTGCTTTTTATTGTTTTATATGTTTCAATTAACTCAATTGTAATTGTCAGTACCTCATTCTAGGCAATAAATTTGTCATAAAAAATAGTAGAAATTATCAAATTTTATTGTTCATCATTTTTGTATTTGTTTCTCTTCTCTGTTGCTGCTACATTGGAATATATTATTTGCTAGCAGCTGTTGTGATATATTTTATAGGGAGATATTTTAACAATTTCCATTCTAATTTTCATTCTGTCATGTATGTAGATCACGGTTTTTCAGAGTAAGAAAGAAAATGATCAGATGGGAAAGGAAAAAGGAAAATGGAAGAAAATATATAAACGTGTAATGTGTACATTTTCGGTATTTATATGACATACACACTATATATTCACACTCGGTTTCAAAATACATACCAGTAAATATTTAAGATTATTGATGTAATTATATAATTTATGTACCAGTTAGTAAGATGATTAGTTTACACAGTTTAGATGAAATATTTGTATTGTAAGATTAGACTGTACATGATTTACAACAGCTAAGATATGGAAACAGACTAAGTGTCCACTAACTGGTGAATGGATCCACGTTATGTGTATATATACCATGGAATATTAATCAGTCTAAAAAAAGAAAGAGACCCTGTCATTTGGGGCAACATAGATAAATCTGGAGACCTTTTTGCTAAGTGAAGTAAACCACACAGAAAAATACTACACATTCTCACTTATATAGAAAAACTTAAAAAATATAGTTCAATACACAGAAATAGTAGAGTGGTGGTTACCAGGATAGGGGAGGGGTGGGGAATGAGGAGGTAGGTCAAAGGGTACAAACCTTCAGTTATGTAGGATGAATAAGTCTAGAAAGCTCATGGCCAACAGGACAACTATAGTTAATAATATCGTTTACCGAAAATTTGCTGAGAGTAGTTTTCAGTTGCTCTTAAACCATACACACACTATGGAAGGGAATGAAGGGATCATTTGCTTGGCTTGTAGTATTCATTTTACTGTGTGTAAATACGTTTATCAAAACATCATTGTATACCTTAACTATATAAAATTTTAAAAGATTATCTGGAGACAAGACGGCTTTGGTGTCCAGAGAGAACCAGTCATAAGAGTCTAATTTGACTGAGAGTTCTTTCAGAACAAGATCTCTGTTTCTTTGATCTCTAAACCTCCAGTTCCTGAAGCACAGAAGACTTTAACAAATGTTTACTAACCAGAAGAATGTATGTATTTTTATGAGCATTCTGGAGTCAAATAAATTTCTAAAATGTGAACCTCAGTATCACTTGTTATGATGGTAACTCTGGTCAGGCCTCTTTGAACACCCAGTGGTACTTTCTCCTGGCTTTCCTCATTAAAGCATGCTTGATAGAGTGTGGTGAAACAAGGGCACCAATTCATACTAAAGGGTAAATGACTGGTATACTTTGCTACCGTACACCTTCAATGGATATTTTATTTTAATAGAAACAAAAGTTTCAACAAAAAAAAGTTTAAAATATGTTTCTGAAGTGGCTGTTTGTCATTTGTCAGTAATTAGAAAGCAAGGGATAGTTCCTGGTACAAAAGGTCTCAATGGTACCGCTGAAATCCTATCACACAAACTATTGCCTATCCTCTGTGTAGACATTATTATGAGAATTTCTCTTCCAAACAGTTTCACCTGGAGATACTCATTTCTTGGGCGTCTACAAATTCCTCATCACCTCAGGCCTATACTTGAAATTGAATTGCTTAAAAATATGTAGTGTCTTATATGCTCAATTTCTGACAATAATTTGCAGAAAGCTTTCTTATAGTTATTCATGGTCGTAGGAAATAGATTTTTAATGACATTGAATTTGGTTGGTAGATTTCAGCAGTAACATGCTAAAGTAATATTTCTTAATATAATTCAGACAGTCAAGAAAAGTACTTCTGGTATTAACTTGGTTATCCCTAATATCATATTCAAGTTCTGAATTTATTCCAGATGAATTCATCAAATTTCATTCCTCTCACTACTCTCTCTTCTTTACTGAATTCCCAAGCATTTTCTTAGCACTTTATAAAGTTCAATGAGTTTAAAGTGCTTTTTATGGAACAAAGATGCATTGAAAATTTAACTTGATAGTAAATTTTAGTTCAGTGGATTGCATTCTACCATTGATTTATTGTGAAATTATAGCTTCATTCCCAGATAGAAAAGAAGAATGAAGTCTAAATTAAAATTACACGTAGAAATTTTGTGAATCTACTAACAGATTTAAAAGAAAAACTACAATGTTTTGATAAAACACTAGTAGGAATAAAATATCAGAATGTAAACATCTTCCATAAAATACCCAAATATGTAGAAAGTGTGTGCATGTATGTGCATGTATCTGAAGTATATGCAATCTGTTAATTTTCTGGCGTTAGTGTTTGTGATTCTATTTTAAATCAATTATTGGGTTAGTGAACCAATGCAAACAAGGTTGCTTCTGGTTATATTTGCTTTGTTCTCCTGTTTACCTCAAGTCATTTAAAAAGTCTTCACCATCTGTATCTGCCTATAGATTAGGTTACCAAGTATATCACTAATAGAATCCGTTCTACAATTTCTTCTATTTGTAGGTGAATATTTCTGCATAGTCCCTGCCTCTTAAACCTCGTTCTTGTTAGGTCGCTCAAGGGGAGCTATTAAAAGCCAGAAAAAATATAAAAAGCATTTCAGATGCATGTGTTAGTATCTTCGTTTGGATTCCCTGAGAAACAGATCCTCAGGCCAAGATTCAAGTTCAAGAGGTCATATTAGGGAAGTGTGAGAAATTCCATTAGTGGAGTGGGAAAGTGAGTCAGGGAAGAGAAGGAAGTCAATAAAGTGTGCATTTTACAGGTTACCATGTGGGCAGCCAGTGCTTGATACTGCAGGAGAATGGAGAGAGATGGTGTAGAGCTCACATTCTTGGGGTCCTCCACTCAAGGGCCAAGCAGCTTGGATGTTTATTCACCAACTCAATGACCAAGGTTTAGGCGACGGATGCCCTGTTCATCCTGCCACCACATCCACAGTGGGCATAGGCTTGGATGGCCAGAGAATTCCTCTGGCAGGGATGCAGGGGCTGTCAGTTGGGATGCATAAAATGTCAATAACAAGGGATGTGGGCTGGGTTCCCCCCAGGAAAGCATCTCCTACGGCAGTCACTGCCTAGTGGCCATAGAGTATTTTGGTCATCAGAGAAATATCACAGTGCCATTTTTCTATAAGATGGGATGATCAACACACCAAAAACATTCATAAAAATCGTACAGAGGCTTTTTCTGGGGTATCTAATTGCCCAAGTATTTTCATATCCTCCCCAACTTAGGATGGTTCAATGTGACTCTTTCAACTTGTCAATAGTGCCAATGTTATACGCTATCAATAGAAACCTTACTCGGATTATTCATATCACCATTCTGTTTTTCACTTTCAGTATGGTATTTAATAAATTACACGGGGTATTTAAAACTTTATTATAAAGTATGGTTTATGTCAGATGATCTGGCCCAGTGGTAGGCTAATCTAAGTGTTCTGAGCACATTTAAGGTGGGCTGGGCTAAGCTGTGATGTTCAGTAAATTAAGTGTTTTAAGTACATTTAAAAAATTTTTAGCGAGATATAACCCCATCATGAGCTGAGGAGTGTCTGCATAGGTGATAATATTACAGTTAAATATTTTTCCGACTCCAAATTTCCAGCTCTGGAAATAATCCATGTTTGGTGACCCCCTTCCTGGTTCTGTTTGCCCACACAGTATCAGACAGACTCTAGAATTTACCTTGCTCGTCTTCTTTAAGTTGATATTGTTAAGCGTTCGTCAAGTGGAATTTCTAATTCTAAACAGGAAACCTCTTGCTCACTTCTTTTTACTCCTAAATCATTCAGGTCACGTTTTAACATGCAGGTAAATATGTGTACAGCAATACTGCGTTATGCTGGAGATTTTGCTGGTTGATCAGGGAAGAATAATAGAGTCATTTGCCTGGAGATGTAGTTTCAACTGGTCTACTTAGGAAGTTTTCATTGTGTGCCTTGACTAACTAAGCAAGTATCTAGAGGGCTTCCCTGTGACCATCTACCCATTTAAGTTCATGTATCTTCCTAAGCTTCATGTGTGCTTGAGAAACCAGTTAACAATAGGTAAATTACAAATTTAATTATACTTAGATGAGACAATATCTCAATGAGACACACAAAATTTGGAATTCACTGTAGAGGGAGGTAGCCTGGAGCAACCTAAATTATTCTTTCTGGAAAATCTCTCCCAGGGTAAATTCTGCCACAGTACTAGAGTGCATTGAATGCTCTGTCATGCCTGACAGTTTCTGGGAGATTCCCTACACCCTGGCTTTATGTTTTTTTAAAAATAAAGTCAGAGTCTCACTCTGTTGGCCCTGCTGGAGTACAGTGGCACGATCGCAGCTCACCACAGCTTTGTCTTACTGGGTTCAAGCGATTCTGTCCTCAACCTCCAAAGTAGCTAGGATTACTGGCATGTGCCACCATGTCTGGCTAATTTTTTTTTTTTTAATTTTTGTTGTAGAGACGAGGTCTTGCTATGTTGCTCTTGCTGGTCTTGAACCCCTGGGCTCAAGAGATTCTCTCACCTCGGCCTCCCAAAGTGCCAGGATTACCAGAGTGAGAGATCATGCCTGGCCCTGGCTCTTCTTTTTTCACCCACATTTCCCACTTAGACCTAGACTAATGTCTACCTGAGTGCTGGAATCAATTGTTTGTGCGGTCATCAACCCCAGGCGCACCCATAGCTACTCGACCATGTGATCATGGATCACAGTGAATTTCATGGAAGGGTGTTCTTTGCAGGATTTTCCATGTCACCTTTATTCCCCTGGTTGTTTACTTCTCTCCAAATAAGGTAGCGGTTTACTTTTAGAATCACAGAATCATGAGGATAAGAATAATTTAGGTTGCTCCAGACTACCTCCTTCTACAATGAATTCCAAATTTTGTTTGTCTCATTGAGATATTGTCTCATCTAAGTATAATTAAGTTAGTAATTTACCTATTGTTAACTGGTTTCTCAAGTACACATGAAGCTTAGGAAGATACGTGAACTTAAATGGGTAGATGGTCACAGGGAAGCCCTCTAGACACTTGCTTAGTTAGTCAAGGCACACGATGAAATAAATGATCATGTTCAATGCTGATATCTTGATGAGGAATTTGAGATTGAGAGTGGTGTTATGCTTTACCTGAGGAAACACAGCTGATCTGGGACCTTTACCCACATCTCTTTTCCATTTCAGTGTTCTTATATATTCTGAGTAGCACTAGGCAAGTTATGTATTAAACACAAAGAAAAAGCAAATATTTATTCTTCACAAGTGGGAATAACTAGTAAGATTACCAAAGATAAATTAAAATGTCAACATTTTCTTTCTCTCCTCCTCTATTTTTTCTATACTACTTAAACCTTTCATTATACCAAATCATTTACTTATTTATTTTGGTTTTCTCTCCCTGCTAACGCCAAAAGAATAATGATTTGTGTGTGTGCTGTTCCTTAACATGCCCCAAGCACTTGAATAGCATCAAGATACTTACTGGATATTGACTGAATGAATGAAATCCAGACTCTTCAAAGGAAGGGTATATTTTATTGTTTTGAATTAGAACCTAAGGACTCAAAGATCTTTGTTTCTATCAGGGAACACTACTATTCTCTTATTCTAATATTCTGAAATTTATCTGAATTATTCAAATAAATTTCCTTTGGAGACCATGATTCATCAAAAGACTCACCTACTTTTAGACAAAAAACGCCAATTGTTTGACTTTATTCCAGTGATTCTGTTAGAGTTCTGCTGTTGACATTTCAAGGAAGATATTTGCTCTGATTTTGATTTCTTTGCTATATTTAAAAATTTATCGCCAAGGCTTACATTAGGAAGTAGCTCCCGAATCCAGTGTGTAGTCTTATCCTAAATATTAGTGCCATTCTGTGTTGGAATAAAATATTATTTCCTCCCACTCTTTTTATCTATTATGTTTCTTTTTTTCTAGATAGGAAGGGGGAAAAAAATCTCACCGCACCATACAGTTGGTCCAGGTCTCCGACCTGACATTTTAATCTTCTTTTCTAAATTTTTTATAAAATAAATATATTTCCTTTCTAAATCAAAGCAATGGGACCACACTGAACCCCACAACCTTTGGCTGCCGAGTCACAGCTGCTGAACTGGGTCCTTTCCTTAAGGGGAAGGACCAGGACACAGGGCCTGACAGACTCCTGGGAAGCTCCTGACTACATTATCCTTGAGTTCATGAAAAGGTCTTTCCTCTTATCGAGGAACTCTTCACTTAATAAAGTGCCCCATACAGAATACATAAGCAGCAGATTACCCTGGGTTCGGTCTAATGTTTGAAAACAAACATGAATCACAGCTCCTGTGTTGCGACTAGGGCTTTAAGTTCAAAGAGAAACAGAAGGCTAAAGACATGTTACCCATTCTCACTGTCACTGTGACAAGTGGCCACAAATATATGTGTGTCCACAGACACCAGCTTAGACTAAACTCAGCTTTGTATTTTTATGTGTCCTACCCACTTGACCCCTTCACCAGTCAGTCGGAAACTCCATTTTGCTGGCGACTGAATCAGGTTCATAATAATCTCTACAGACCGGAGGAAGTTACAGACTCCTCCCCTTGGTTGCATCTGGGCTACTTTGACTTTACTAACTTCTTTGTTGGGAAGTATAAGTACCTCCTTAGATGCACAGACATCCTGTGGGTGGGTGCTGAAGACTCCTTGAGTTTATTCTTTCTTACAGATGCATGTGTAAATGGGGTGAAGTCTTATAGTCACACAGGTGAGGTTGAACTCATACTTGGTGTCTGTGAAGTCACAATTAACCCAAAGATCTGCCAAAGTCAATGTTTTACAGCACCATAGGTGCTTGTGTGAGAATTGATAAGGGAATCGCCCTGGAGGAAAGCTCCCCCTATGGAGAGAGCATTCCAGCGTTTTCACCCCTCCTTAGCTGGACCTCTGCATCTGCTGGGTATAACAGGCACAGTTGTGCTGAGTAGACTGCCTCCATTCCTAGCTCTCCTGCTTCTTCCACACATTCCTTTGAAAATCTAGACGAGACCACGTTCTCAGACTTACAATGCAGTCCTATTCAAGTTGAACTTAAAAGACACGGAAATTCTCCTCCCTCAGGTTGAAAGTTTGCTTAGCCTTCAGAATACATTTGGGAACTTTTGCACCTCTTGGCTCTGTGACGTGACCAAAAATACTGCTGGAAAACACTCATCAGCCATCTCCTACATTCAGCTTTGATTTCAAAGTTAAAGAAAACTAACACTCTGTCATAAATAAGGTAAGTTTGTTAATCCCACTTATGACACATTGCTGTAGACAACACCTTACTGAAATTACCCCACAAGGCTCTCTCAGATATCTTGAACCAGATTTTCCTCCTGAGCTTGTTCTACCTTTTGGAGATGAGGCTTCAAAATAGCATCCTTAACTTCTCGTGGGATCAGGCTGCAACAGAAAATCATAGAATTAGATATTAGCTAGGAAATGTTCAGAAAAGATTTGTGAAATAAGAAGGCTAGGGATGGATCAATGGGTTAGTTGATTCCAGAGAGAATTATCCTCAAACCTTTCCTCATTCCTATCCCATTTCATCCAGCACAGTGCTGGGCACATGGAATGATAAAATATAAAGGTTAGTAGGACCTTGCTGTCTGATAGTTGACAAGATATGACTATAGACTGATCTAGTCTTCAGCCTGCTTGTGTAAACAAGATTTTATTGAAAGCCAACCATTTGTATACCTGTTCATTTATATATTGTCTATGACTGTTTCCTCACTACAAGGTAACAAGTTGCAAAGAGACCTCATCTGACCTCTAAAATATTTACCTGGTCCCTTATAGAAAAAAAAGGTTGCTGACTCTTACTCTAGACCCACCACATTTAAATCTGCTCAATTAAAAAATTTTTTAAAAATATTGTTATGGATTCTTCTGGTCTGTGTGACTTTGCTGTGTGGCCTTGACTAAATTACCTTCCTATGCCTCTGTTTGCTCACCTTGTTATACTGAAGATAACAGTACCTATCTGGTATCGTTGTAAGGGTTAATTAAATGAATAAAGATAAAATACTCAGAGTCATGCCTGCAATGTAGTAAGCACTCAGCCAATGTTAGCTTTTATTCATCAAATCAATTGATGTCATTAATGCTGAGGATATGGTCCTATAACCAAGGCCCACGTCAGTCGTGTTCAATGCATTTGGTTGAATTATTTTACTTCAGAGTGTCGGGAACATGAAACAGATCAGGACCCTAACAGCTGTGTGACAACAAGGATAAATACTGAGCCGAGGAGAGGAATTTCGTTATAAGCATCCTTGGTGAGCATAGATTTCGGCCATTTCTACAAAGACATGACAAAGTATTTTCTGAATATATATCATCCCAGCACCTTGCAGATTAACTTTTTAAAAACCACCTGTTCTGTTTCACATTCCTGAAACTCTAGTGATCTACTGGAAATTTAGTAATAATGATCAATAATACATAGACAGCAATATATGAATTTTCTCAAAGCACGAGAACCCCGGCATCAAGGAATAGAATGGTCTCCTGGTTCAACTCATCATGGTTCAATTCTGAAATTTGAAATCTAAATGTAAATTCCATCATTTATTTTTTATAAATTTTTTTTATTTTAAAGATGGAGAATATAATTCAGGGTTAGGTACATCAGTGGTCATCATCCAGGTGAAGTTTGGGCCGCCCGTTGGTCCTCACTTTAAATCAGGGGTTGGCAAACTTCTTCTATGAAGGAACAGACAGTCAATGTTTCTGACTTTGGAAGGGTCACATAGCCTCTGTTACAGCTATGCAGCAATGTTGTTGTAACAAAAAGGTAGCCATGGCAATTTGTAAATGAACGTGTCTTTGGTGTTCCAATAAAACTTTATTTATTAAAATAGGTGATGGGCCTTATTTGGCTCATGATCCATAATTTACAGACTCATGATTTAAACAATTACAAATCACGTATTCCTTTGTTTCTGTTTCTGTCACTCTCCCATTCTTGTGGGAGAAACTTAATTCCCTAATTAAGATATTTCTGTATTTCCCAAGAATATAAGGTCTAACTGAAGGAAAAGAGATATATGTTGCTATCTAACTTTCACTTTGTTTTGTCAAGTATTTCTGCTTAGTTGGCTTGAAGAGGGTGGTGAGTATTGTCATTTTCTTCAAATAAGTTGAAATGACATTGTCAAACACTAATGAATGAGAAAACCAGCAATGGATTGTGATGAAATCATTTGCCAAACTCCATTCTTATTTTCATATTTCTAAAATGAAACTGAAGGGAAAATGAAAATTTTCCTAAATATATAAACTCCATGCAGTTGTAAGTTAAATAGTACAGAATTTATGCTAGATTGAGTGGCAATAATTCTAACAGCATGCATCACCTATGTTACATTTTTTTAAAGTGTATCTTGTTAAATTTGAGACAGTGTGCTATCTAGACCATGATGTTCCTAAATCTTCATGCCATCTATCAAATTATATCTTCACCTGATGCTGTTTTCAAAAATGGACCAATTATTTTCCCCTTTCTTATGAATATGAAAGAAAAAAAGTTTTAAAAATTTCTGATTATGAGCTTGAAGTCCATTTCCCCATGAACTGAAAGCAATTTAGCTAGAGAAACATGAAGTAAAGCTATGAAGAGTAAAAATCTTGATTACCAAAGGCTACTTATTTGGGAACCCAAACAAGGTCACAGAAAGGAAGTTGGAGATTTCCCCGAACATTGACGCCTGATTTTCTCGCACTTTCTTCTTAGGAGAACTCAGGCTCTCCTCAGAATTCGCACAATATTAATTTAAAGGCCATCCTTTGCTTTATTATTTTTTTCCTTCACTTGTCACATCTTTTATTTTAAAACGTTTAAACATTTTTAGATTCAGTAGGTACATGCATAGGTGTGTTGCATGGGCATATAGTGTGATGGTGAGATATGGGCTTCTATTGAACCTGACACCCAAATAGTGAACAAGGTACCTTTTTAAAAAAAACCTTTAAATGAAACATGATATGAACGCAGGATTGTTATCTGTATTGTAAGCATACAGTTGAATGAATTCCCTGCGTACCCAGGTCAAAAAAGAGAAAATTCCCAGCACCAGGGAACACCTTTTCTTTCCCCTTCCCTCCCTGCTCCCTGGAAGTCCCCAGTGTCCTCTGCCTTCTGACAGTACAAATGTGTGTGACTTGTTCTTGACTCTACATACTGCTTTCATGCAGTCTGGGCCTTTTTGTGTCTGACTTCTTAGCTCAATGTTATGTTTTTGAGATTTATCTGGATTGTCACATGTAGCTATAGTTCCTTCTTTCTCATTTCCCTGTGGTATTCCATTGATTGAATATATCACATAGTACTTGAAAAGTTTCCAACGTTGAACTATTACCAACAAGGCTACTCTGAGCATCCTTTTGGTGACCATATTTGTACACTACCACTAAGTATATAAATAAACTTGAAGTTGTTGAGTCCTAAGATATGCACATGTTCAGCATTAATAGTTTCTGCCAGGCTAGGTGCAGTGGCTTATGCCTGTAATCTCAGCACTTTGAGAGGCCAAGGTGGGAGGATTGCTTGAGCCCAAAAGTTTGAGACCAGCCTAGGCAGCATAGTGAGACCATGTCTCTACAAAAAAAATCAAAAAATTAGCCAGGCGTAGTCGCACCTGCCTGCAGTTCCAGCTACTCAAGAGGCTAAGGACAGAGGATTACCTGAGCCCAGTAGGTCAAGGCTGCCATGAGCCATGATCGTGCCACTGTACTCCAGTCTGGGCGACAAAGTGAGACCCCAACTAAAAAAAAAACCAAAAAAACAAAGTTTCTGCAAAACAATTTCCTGAAGCCCACAGCAGTTTTAAATAACCTGGAAGTCTGTCCTGCTGAAGGAAGACATGCCAGGGCAACAGTGGTGGGAACTAGAATCACACTTAGGAATGCTTAGAACAGAGGCCACTTAGCATAGGGACATCACTGTACCAGGCAGAGTAGCAACAGTTGATTTTGACAGTGGTGACTTTGACTCATCAAGAATGACAAACCACGATCAATCGCATCTATTTAAAGCAGAAATCAGGCACATCTTTCATAATATAATAGACCTTTATGAAATACTTCTCCTACCTGGCAAAGTCCTCATTATAGAATCACTCGTTGCCCTTATGCATAAATGACTTTGTGATATACTTCTAGACACACTACTGTCTCATCAGAGCACAGAAATAACTAGTAAAAAAATGTGACTCTTTAATCACCCAGAGGCACCAACTCACCAAAGCATGCTTATAGGGCATTTTCATGTGTTTCTGTGAAAATGCAACACATGGGGCTATAATTTCATGCTCGGCGGAGACAAACTTGATAGATGGGAGGATTTTTTGTGTTTTTTTTTTTCAGGTCAAACGTAAAGTGTGAGTTTATCTCGCAAAGCAGAAGTTCCAAAGTTTAGAACTCAGGCTGAAGGCATGCACCATGATTCAGAGGGAGACGCTCTTTGGGGCGCCCTGCCCTTGGCTTCTTTGCATTCTCACTCTGTACTGGCATGGCTCTTGGTGACCTCAAAGGGAGATCCTCTGGCCAGAGAGAAGACATTCTCCTTGAGGGATTACAATGAGATGAGTAATGAGCTGGGCTGGAGCATTGCCCACCAGTCAGGACCCATGCGAACTGGGGCGCCTTGCTAATTTTGCAGCGTAGGAGTGCTTACAATAAGTGTTTCAGCCGCACACAGGGATACCATTTTGGGGTAGCCGGGTTTAGTAGCTTTTTACAAATATTTAAAATAACCTCTCAGTAAATATGAACTTAAATATAAATACGTAAAATATGAACATTCATGTAAGTCTGTATTTTTCATGTTGAAGTCGTGTGACTGCAGAAGAAATTTTCCTACTGTGAGAACCCAGCGTTTCAACAGGGTGTCATAAAACGCCCCTTGAATGGACTTCAGCACTCGAGTGGAGCTGTCCCAAGCTACACAGTTCCCAAGGGAATTCTAAGAGTCAAAGTTTCCATGTTTTGAGCTTTCACAAAGGACTAGTTTCTTTCTGAACATTGTTTCTCATCTTCACAGCAACCCTGAAAGAATAATGCTGCTGTTCCCCTGCCCCCCCTTTTTTTAGTGGGAGTCTCACTCTTGTCATCCAGGCTGAAGTGCAGTGGCACACTCACAGTCACCACAGCCTTGACCTGCTGGGCTCAGACGATCCTTCTGCCTCAGTCTTCCAAGTAGCTGGAACCACAGGTGTATGCCACTCCACCCAGATAATTTTTTGATTTATTGTAGAGATGAGGTCTCCCCAAGTTGCCCAGGCTGGCCTCAAACCTCCGGACTCAGGCAATCCTCTCACCTCGGCCTCCCAATGTGCCGGGATTATAGGCTGAGTCACCGCCCAGCCTGTTCCCATTTTTTGTTCGCAAAAACAAAGACAAAGAGAGGCTAAGCCACTTCCCCAGTATCACGAAGATAGCAAGTAGTAGAGCGGGTAAGCTTCACCCATCCACCTCTCCTCCTTCTGTTATATTGCTCTTGACCCAGGGAAGAGTCACAGAATCTACTTCTGGGATGCTTGTAAACCACACACAACAGCACAAATGACTGGGAAAGGAGGAAAGGGTGGCTGGAATATATGTACAATGAATACCAGATAGGAAACCTACAAAGAAAAAAAAACAAAACACCTATAAACTGGCGCTGATGGATTTCACTCAAGTTAGTAATTGCTTCTCCATCTAGGCTTTGCAAGGAATCACCTGGGGCCCAGGTGTCAGTGCTTCTCTGTTTCTGTTTCATTTGTTTTAGGATGAGACCCGAGCAGCAGTATATCTGAAACAATCCCTGGTGTTTCTCTGCAGCGTGGGTGGAAAATCATAGACTGAGAGTAAATGTCTTTGTAGACCGAAAAACCTAAATCGTGAATGTGATTTTTTTTAAAAAGAAAGCATGAACATAAAAGCATATATGGGAAAGACTTTGACAAACTGCAGACTGTCCCACATATAACACTTTAATGAAATGATAGATGGAAAATGACGTCATTTATGAAATTCATCTGACATGTGGTTCGTCCACAGTGCTTACTGTTCGCATAGTTGTGAATATGGAACAGAGAGAGAGAGAGAAAGAGAAAGAGAGAACTTACAGTCTGCTGCATACCACTCCAGATAGGGCAAGGACAGGGTTTGAAGGGCAGCTGGAGGAAAGTCAGCCTTGAGAATACATTTCTCAGGGGGTTTCGTGGGACCAACAGACACAGACTGTGTTAGAGGCTGCCAGGGGGAGACTTTTCTCTCTGCCATTTGAAACCAGCCTTTCTCAATCACCAGCCCATCCCAATCCCTCTGGCCCTCTGTCTATGGAAGGGAAACTTGGAATGAAGACATACCAGTGGTATACAAAGGTGGCAAAACAAGAGGCCACCTGGGTCTTAGAGACAGCGGGACCAGGATGGTTCCCTGGAAATGTCCAACAAATGGAGCAGCTCTGTAATTTAGGAAAGTACTGCCTGGTATATTTTAGTATCAGACCCTAGTATTTTTTTTAAACCAAGCAAAAAAAAACAGACACTTTATAGAGACAGAACCTTAGGATTTTCATTTCAAATAAGCCGGGTTTTAAAAGGAATTATTCCCAGAAGTGCATTTCACACCAAGATGGAGACTCTTCAGAGCCCTAAACTTAGAAATATATACTATTGAAGCAAGTCAGAGAGGAGGAAATATATATATATATGTACTTATTATTGTTTAAGATAACACAAATGTGTAGCTTTTTTATAAAGATGGACACTCTTATAACCACTATTCATGGAAGGAGCTAGACTTTATGTAGACATCCCAGGAGTCCTCTCTTGCCTCCTCCCAAAATAATCCTCTCCCCTCCAAGAGGAATCGCTGGTGTCTGTGGTAATCAATTTGGTTTTGTCTTACTTTTCTTTATACTTTCATTGGCCAAAGGTATATCCCCCGCCCAAAAAAAAAACCCTATAGTTAACATTGACTGTATTTATTTTTAATATCCTTTAGATTGCCTTTAATGGACAGTTTTGCCCTTTGATCTTTCTTATTACTTCATTGCAGTGTATTTGTTGAAGAAACCATTTCATCTCTGTTGTATCAGTTCCCTCAGCTGATATGTTTCTGGTTGTGTTTCCACCTGTGAAACCCAGCTTTCTCTGGCCTCTGTGTTTCCTACAAGCCAGTAGTTGGATCCAGGGGCTCAATCACATTCAGATTTGGTTGTCTGGAGATGGCTTCTTATTTTTCATCAAAAGCATACTATCTAATTGTCTCTCTCTTTGTCTAGGAAGGAATCACTGATACCCAATCTTTGTATCCTTAATTTATTAGGGGTAAATGGTGATGTTACAGTTTTATCATTCTTTCCTCATTTATTTATTGGAATTGATTTCTATACAGAGAAATTTCCCCCATTTACTATTTGTAGAAGAAAAAAAGGATCAATGTGGATGTATTTCATGTTGCCAACATTAAAAATAAACTACCAGTTCCCCAGCATCCTTCTAAAAAGGTGGCAAATTAATATTTTGGGTATCACTAAAAACTGGTGAATGTAATCATATTTGGTTTGTCATTGCTGTTATAATATCTCTTGGGAGAATATTCTCATGACTCTACAATAAACAATATTGAGCTTGTACAGCCACGACCCCAGATATGATGAAGGCAAGACAAAGGGGCTTGAAAATGCCCACCCTTCTACTCTGATCCTTGCAAGTTGAATGGCCAAAGAGGCAAGATGGCATCTTGGAGAGGGTCCAGGTTTCAGAGTCACCGACAGGAGACCCAGACTTGAATCCCTGCTCTGTCACTTACTAGCTGTGTGACTTTGTATCTTCCCTGAATGTCTCTGAGACTCTCTTTCCTCCTCTGTAGAAGTGAAAGGAATAACATTTGCCTTAGTGCAACGTAATATATTAACTGAGAACGTGGACAGAGCATCTAACATATGATTTGTGCATAGCAGGGATTCAGTACAAGTCCCTTCCCTTTCCGGAGCTCCACTAAAAAGGCTCAGGGGATACACACTGAGTTCTAGAAACTGTGGGTTCTTGGCCTAGGCGTGGGCAAGCTTAGGAGAAATGGTAGTGCTTCAAGGATGGGGATCATCCATTGGACAACATATTCAAAGATTGAAGCCATGAATGCATGCGGTTGTCTTTTTTTTATTTCCCTCTACTCTTTTGTTTTGTTTTGTTTCCATCTAAAGGAAGTTTTCATGATTGATATTCAATAAAGTTTATTTTCATTCCCTTTGTTTTCTGAGGAGAGTTAACTGGTATTTCCTAGAAGCCTTTTATTATAATCCAAACCAGCTTCTCTAGCTTTTGAAAAGGATGCCCTGAGCTCCAGCACTATGGGCTTCCCAAGCAGAAGACAGTCACCCCCACTTTTATCTAGTTTGAAGAACCCCAGCTTTTAGGGAGGATGATTTTCCCTAAATTACATTCCCATTTCAAGAATGTAAGCATCACCAGCTTTGTACCCCCACCCAGCGTGCGCGCGCGCGCACACACACAGACACACACACACACGCACACACCAGGAAGTTGCTTTTTTTGTTACCCTGCCCCCCCAGGTCCCTTTTAGTACTCAGAATACAACTCTGTATTTCCTATGATAGTTGTGAGATAGTATCATTGTGAAATAGGAGAATGCTTAGAAATTGCCATTTATCTTCTTCTTCTTTTTTTTTTTTTTTTTTTGAGTTTCAGTCTCACTCTGTCACCCAGGCTAGAGTGCAGTGGTATGCTCCTGGCCACTGCAGCCTCTACCTGCTGAGCTCAGGTGATCCTTCTGCCTCAGCTTTCCAAGTAGTTGGAACCACAGACACATGCCATCACACCAAGCTAATTTTTTTGATTTATTGTAGAGACAAAGTCTCGCCAAGTTGCCCAGACTGGTCTTGAACCCCTGAGCTCAGGCAGTCCTTTTGCCTCCACCTCCCAACGTGCGGGGTTTACAGGTGTGAGCCTCCATGCCTGGCTGCCATTTATTTTCTAAAGAGAAAGCAATTCTCCTCTCTGAAAATGCTGTACTGAAACCAGAAGCAGCTAGGAAGACCCCGACAGTGGTTTACTCAGGTTGCCTGACCTCTCTTTATCCAGGAGAAGAGGAAGCCCCCCAAATACTCCATTATAGACACAGAAAACTTCTTCAACCCTGAAAGTAGCTGGAAGTCATTTGCTAAGGCCTCATGTTGCTGTAGGATCTGACTGTGTCTGTGCAAAGACTTTCAGGGGCCCTGCTGCCTACAGTTCCGGGGAAGGTTAAGGAGACACCTCTATGCCCATTTTACTTTTTACTTTATTTTATTTTTTGAGTCAGGGTCTCACTTTTTCTCCCAGGCTGGAGTGCAGTGGCATAATCACAGCTCACTGCACCCTCGATCCCTGGGTTGAGGTGATCCTTCCACCTCACCCTCCCAAGTAGCTGGGACTACAGGCATGCACCTCCATGCCCAGCTAATTTTTTGATTTGTTGTAAAGGAAAGATTTCACTGTGTTGCCCAGACCGGTCTCTAACTCTTAAGCTCAGGCAGTCCTCTCGCCTTGGCTTCCCAAAATGCTACAATTACAGGCATGAGCCACTGTGCCCGATCTCTTCCCATTTTATGAAATAGGAAACTGAGGCTCAGAGAGGTGACTCAGGGTCTCAGAGCTGCTAGAGCCAGGACTAACACTCAGCATCCCTTATTCCATCCGGTGGTCTTTGTGCTACCCTACCCTGGACTCCATTTTCTATTTTCATGCTCACCCTGCTCCCTTGGTGAGATGCATCTTGGCCTCTGCACTTGGACTTCCAGCTGATGCAGGCACTCGAAAGGTACCACATTCCCTCTGTCAGTTCATTGTATAGGGATCCACTCATTCAACCTATGTGTAAGCATGATGCCTTCTTTAGTAGAGAACCAAACTCCCTCAAGCTGCTTGTAGTCAAGTGGAAGAAAATTTATATAAATATGATATACTAAATAATTATATCTGAATTAAAGTCCATTTTAATGATCATTTCTCTCAAGAGGAAATTAATAAAGGAATTGCCCCTAGGTTAGAAAAGATTAATGTGTATCCATATACCAACTTATAGCAAAGACTAAGGAAATCCCAAGCTACCTTCTCATTTTCTGGCTGCTTTGTAAAAACAAAAGAGAGAGTGAGTGTGAGAGTGCAAGAAAGAGAAAGGGAGAGCAAGCTAGAGCAAGAGAGAGAATAAAAGAAGGAAACTAGAGAATAACCGTTTAACAGCTCTGAGTTGTTCTTGGGCCAGAACCATTTTGAGCCTTTACAACTTGAAGTAACACTAGTGTTCTGTTAGAGGTCTAAATTCAACAGTTTGCTTTCTAATACCCAGTGCGTTTCTTGGTGCCAAAAACAAGGACCTGAGAGGCAGGTAGGAGTCGGGGGAGGTGTCTGTCCCTTTCTTGTTTTATCACGCTTGTCAACGGGCTGCATGCCGCCCTCCCCTTCACTCCCCCAGCCCAAACCCCGTTTTATCAGAGTCTTCAAATCCAGCATGTGCTCACTGTTTTTGTTTTCACAAAAGATATTTTCTGGGCCATCGTGTTGGATCACGCACCACAATGCCAAGGCTGATGGAGTCCCATTAAATGGGTTTAAGAACCCCAGTCCTGAATGGTTTCAGAATGCAGGCTCCCACAACCCCGCCCCGCCAGCTTCACAGAGGGCTTTACCTTCGTACAAAGAGAGTCAAGTGTGATCCCTGATATGGAAAAGAGCAAAAAAAAAAAAAATCTGGGAGCAAAAATGGAAGTAATCTACATAATGTAGCACACATTCCTCATCTTAAAGCTATTATTAATATGTTCGGAGTAAAACAGGTGAGAAAAATGAGTCGAATTCACTTTCTCTAGAGACAATTATGGAATAAGGATATAGGACTATCTTTTTTTTTTTTTGAGTTGGAGTGTCACTCTGTCACCCAGACTGGAGTGCCGCTCCCAGCCACCGCAGCCTCGACCTGCTGGGCTCCGGCAATCCTTCCGCCTCAGCCTTCTGAGTAGCCAGTATTACAGGCATGCGCTACTACACCCGGCTGATTTTTTGATTTATTGTGAGATGAGGTCTCGTCTGCCCAGGTGGGTCTCGAACCCACGAGCTCAGGTAATCCGCTCACCTCAGCTTCCCAAAGGCGTGGGATAACAGGCTGAGCCACCGAGCCCGGCTGGACTATCTTAAATTTAAAAATGCAACTGTATCATCTTATATAGCAAGAAGTCCACTACTTAGCATTTTCATAAAATCCTCACCTGTAGCTATTGATTAAATATTATAATTGAACTGCCTTTGGACTACTTCCCTGATAACTCCGACTTGACCAGTTCATTTGACAACTGCATCTCCCTAACTGTATGGTTCAGGAGACACCAATTATTAGAACTTTTCTTCTGTTTTGAAAAACAGGACAATTTTTCTCAGTGTGGGAATTCATCCTGTAGTAACTTAGCTGTTGGGTTTTGAACCAATATTTAACCATTACAAAAAGTCATTTGACCATAATACTATAAGAAAGGGATTGGTAGGAGTGGGAAACTACCAGGGGATGAGGCACTCCTCATCAGCAAGGGTTCTTGCATAATGAATTTGTATACCTAACCCTGAATTGTACCCCACATCTTTAAAGAAAAAGAAAAGAAAAAAAAGTCATTTGACTCATGTCGTGATTTTTGTTTTGTTTTGTTTGGAGAAAGCATTATATGAAATAACGAGAACTAGCTAATCTTGGAGTTACAAGACCCAGGTTCAAAAGCTGACTCAACCACTTACTCCTTATGCGATACTGGGCAGGTCATCTATTAAGTGGAGATGGCCACTCATGGTCTTGACTGTCTAATGGGGTCACTGATACAGGTCAAGTGAGAGGAACAAACAGAGCTTGCAGAAGTGTGAAGCCACGGGTGATGGCAGACATTTTTCTTCTGGTTTTGTTTTTAAAGCCCTACTCCCCCACCATCACCCAACACACACACATACACACACACTCAACAGCTTTGCAAATCTACTCTTTTTTAGTTGTGATATATGTTCTACCTTCAAAAAAAAAAAAAGAGAAGTGGCTTACGATACAAGATACAGATATACTGGAACTAATTAAATAAGGCTGTATGAACAGCAGCCAGATATGGAAGGCAGGGGTAGTTAGGAGGAAGATCTATCATCGAGCATAAAATTTCCTAAGCTTCCTAGCAGTCAAGGCAAAAGGGCAAACAAACTTTTTGTGTGCTTTTGCTACATTAGTTCATAACCGAATGCTTCTAGGCACCTTTGTATTTTACTTAACACAGGCTTCATAAGTCATTACCAAACACTCTTTAAAGAAAAGTCTCGTGCCCTGCTGGTAGGCATCTAAGTAAATGGTAATGATTATTATTCAGAGTTTAATAAATAATCTTCGCCTTCATCATGTTTTTCTTGCTTTCTTAGGCTGATACCAATACTGGTCAAAATTGGGTACGAACCTAAGACGATGGTGGGTTTCATTTTAGGGCCTCTAATTCATATGAAGGGAATCTGTCATTGCGAAGATGCAACTTGTATAATAAACTCTGTCAGTTGTAAAGAAGTCGGTGTCTCTCTTCTCCTCCCTCCCCCATCTGTTCTGAACCAAACTCTGCTTCTAGGACAACTTGATTGACACAGGCATTCAAACATGCATCTTTCAGGCACCAATTTAGAAATCTGCAGGGGAACTGTGTTTGTTTTTCCACCCTAGAAACGAAGTGGATTCCAGGGTGTCTTCTCATCTTGAGACCGTACATCCTATGTGAACATTTCCAAGTGTATAGAGTAGAGCAATAAATCATATTTTGATCAGTGCCAAAAATACGGTGCCAAAGAACATCTTGACATTACTATTAGCGTATGTTGTATCCTGTAATTAAGCAGAATCGGCTTGTAGATGAGTTCTTCTGAAGACGGAGCCCTCCTTTCACGAGGAAGGTAATCGGAATGAGCTATCGCTCTCATTAAGTTCCTTGGCAATACATCACCGGTGCGACCTGTCATTCTAATGATGCATTAGTGTAATTCATCAACAGGGTGAATCCCACTAATAAGGTCTTACTCCAGAGGCAAGGCTATCCAGTGCAGAAAGCATCCAGGGGCAGATGTGTGATGACTGCAACCAGAGGCCCAGGAGGCTCCATGTAATTGAGCCCAGCCTCCTCCTTAAGGTATGAAGTTTAGCCATTTCTCAGCTCCTCAAATCAATGACCATCTGCCCCAAACTCTTCCAAGTTTTTCTTACTGGTCCAAGGATATTCGACTTTTATCTCTTTGGGTATGTAACTGAGTCATTTGGTTCATTCCTAAAGATTTACGCTTAAGGGAAAGTCTGCTTCATGGCTGTCATGAAAAAGTGATGGTAGATTTCTGTGATTCGTGACTGATTCATGTTTTATGCAGAAGACTTATACAATGATGCCACTCCAATTAAAAACAGATAGGAAAAAAGACACTAAAAAATCAAGGCTAAACTGGGCTCGGTGGCTCAGCCTGTAATCCCACGCTTTGGGAGGCCAAGGTGATTGAATTACCTGAGCCCGCAGGTTCGAGACCCTCCTGGGCAACTTGGCGAGACCTCATCTCTACAATAAATCAAAAAAATTAGCCAGGCGTGGCAGCGCGCACTTGTAGTTCCAGCTACTTGGAAGGCTAAAGCGGAAGGATCACCAGAGCCCAGCAGGTCGAGGCTGCGGTAGCCAGGAGCGGCCACTGCACTCCAGTCTGGGTGACTGAGTGAGACTCCAACTCAAAAAAAAAAAAAAAAATCAAGGCTAACACAGTTGGTTCAGTTGAGTATTATATTTGTCTCTGAGCTCCCTGACTGCAAAATTAACAAGAGATGATGTCCTGAAACAATGAATACTATTTAGTTTAGAAAATATTTTTCGAATACTCTTAACAATATTTATTTAGGTACTTATATAAAGGGCTTTAAAGAACTTAGTGGACTTTACCTTAAATAGTAATAACACTGAAAATGCAATAACATATTCTTTACAGTGATTTCTTATTCTCAACTTCTAACAGATCCAGGGGTATATTACAATTAGGAAATTTTCTGTTTAAGGCACTTTTTGTGAAGAGAGAAGCTAGTATGGTTTAGGTGCATAACTCACGCTGTGAAGAGAGTAAGAGAACCTATAGGAATGAATGGAATCATTTCTACTGTCTAATATCTCTTCTGAACTTTTTTTAGGAGGTAGATAAGCATAATTGATGATGGTTTTTAGCTTTATTGAGGTGTAATTTACAAGTAGTAAACGTTACCCTTTGTATGTATACATTTTTATACATTTTGGCAATTGTATATTATCATGTAACCACTAACACAATCAAGATATGGAACACTTCCCTCCTGCCCCTTTGCGGGGACCTCTGGCCCCCAGGCCCAGACACTCACTGATCTCCTGTCTGTCACTATAAGGTTACCTTGTGTAGAGTGTTAAATATGTGGAATCTTTCATGTCATCTTTGTGTTTGGCTTCTTTCATGTGACATCTGTGTTGCTGTGTGTATTCAGGCCATGTTCACTTTTATTGCTGAACAGTATTTCATTAGGATTTATTTTTATGAGGAAAAAGCTTAAAAGATATTAAGTGTAGTGGCTAGAGGAAATATCCATATGAATTTGATAGCAAGCATAGAGGTGGCAATTTGTATTCTTGCTTGAATAGAGAACAAATGCCTTCTATTCCAATATATTTTTTTAATACTTTACAGTGACAGGCTTGAAAGGTAAGTGATGGCGGGAACCATGCTCTCTAGCTTGCCATTATATCTGCAGTATCTACCCAGTGCCTGCATTTACTAGGTGCTTAATAAATCATTGTTAAATGAGTGAACGAAGACATTAATAGATGCTCATCTTTCACGAACAATAGTCACATGTAGCGAGAGCAGTCCCTCAAAATAACAGTAAAATATAAAGAGAAAAGTTACTTTAGTTACCACTTATTGAGCACTTATCATAGAAGTGCTTGTAAAGTGACTTGGCTCTCTGCACATACTTCAGATTCCTTTCAGATCTGTTGTTAGCGCTCTCACCTATGTATATTTAAAAACTTTTTGATCCAGTGTATTTTATCCTAAATTCCCAGTTTGGGGATAACCAACACAGTGCATTTACTATGCACTGTCATTTTATTTGCCCTAAGACTATTTCTAAATATTTGGAAATTGTTTGAATTATGCATGCTCTTCTGTTCCACGAGTTTTTCTAAACATGCAAAGTATAACCAAGAAATGGTACACTTGGAAACAGAACACCATAGAATGTTAACACTTGAAGATGGTTTAGTCTAACGTCCTCATTTTCACAGAAAAGGAAACTGAACTCTTGAAAATGACGGGCCTCAATTCATACAACCGTTGGTGGAAAATTTTGTGCCACTGAAGATAAATTTGTAATAGCCTATTAATCCCAATAAACAAGCAGTTTGTTTACAGACTTGAACTGCAAACAAAAGAGAGTTCTCTTAGTTTGTTTACTTGTTCATATCTAAGTTTTAACTGGAAGAACTGTGTGCAGGCTATCACATTGAATGATATTTTAGAGCACATCGAGGAAAAAATAACTTTCACAAGGAGTCAGCTGCATCTCTTAAATTAGAATCCATGCCAAGGCAAGAAAAACAGAAAGACAGCAGAAGGCCAGAATCTGGAAGCAGACCGAGCCTCAACTCTACTGGACATTTCAGCAAATGGCAAAATCTATTAGTTACATGCTTTAAACTTAACCTTCGTTTGGCCTTTAAGATGATTTCTCTCTAAAAAGTCACTAAATATGCCAGAAATTAGGTTTTGGGGGAGAAAATGAAGTTTACCTGAAATCTTAATAGATTAGTTTTGCCTCATATAATATAGTATATCATATATAAGCAGTTTGACATTCACAAGAATTTGTATTCAGCAGATAAGAGACCTTCAGAGGTAAGCCTCTGTCATACTCTGAATTTCGTGTATCTGGTCAGCCATTAAGATAAAGTTGAATTGTGTTGAGTTTACAACTTCAGCAAGGTGATACCCAAACCAGTGCTTGCTACTAGATTAAACACTTACTCTAAACATCCATCTATTAATTTAAAAATTATTTATGAAATACTAAGCACTTAGGTGCTTTATAACACAAAAACGAAGTACTCTGATAGTGCAAAGGGAAGAGCAAAGGATCAATGTAGGAAGGGAATTAAGGAAGACTTCAAGAGAAGGTGACTTGTGAGCTGGGCCTTGTATGAGCAGAAGCATTTTAATAAGTTGATATGATGAAGGTGGTGCCAGGGGGTGCAAAGAAACTCTATGAAAAGGACAGCATGCAGGTGTCTTCTCTCTGGATTCCGTTTTGGAAGGATTTAAGTGCTTTCAAGGTCAGATATATATTCAGTAGATCAAAATGACTTGGCCATATTTCAACCCCTAATGTCCCTTCTGGAATTTTTAAATTCCTGGTAATTAATGTACCATAATAAACATGTTAAAGTCGCTAAATAGGATATTGCTAGAACCAGAATGTCATGACTTAACCTGAAATTTGATGACATAATGCTATAAGAAATAATTTTACATGCCACATGACAACTAGATGTAGATGAAATAGACATATAGACACACACACACACACACACACACACACACACACACACATTCTTGTGATGGAGATAAGCAGCACCAATATTGACAATACTCTTTTCTGACCAATAGGTTATTTTAATTTGCTTCAATAACTTGATAATGTATTGATTCAATCATTAAAAAAGGAAGTTAGATTTAAACAACTTCTGACAACTCACTCAACAACCTTGCACCAATTACATATTTTTGTGTTGCAAAGTTTGATCATCTTCCAAATAAGGATGGATTTATTCCCCCTAAAACTGGAAAATAGATATATAAGAATATATCTATCATATATTTAATAATAAACTGCTAAGTCCCTGGTGGTTTAAATATTCAGGGATAACTATAATTAATAAAGAAAGCTTCTTAGGCAAACTGCCCATGGAAAAATTCAATTTCACAGGATGTTTAAGGGAAGAAATGTGTGCTTTTCTAAAATTTTCTATCAGATTTTTTAAATGCTGTATTTTCTTTGTTCACTTGGATAATCAGTTGTTACAAATAACTTCAATTAGGCTTCGTGTTTACTCTATAAAATGAGGCACTTCTATTACAGTACTGAAGTTTATTTTAGTAGGTATTACAAGAGTCTTTATTAAACAAACAATGGAGCTAGATTACAATTACTTTAAAATAGCAGTGAACTTGCTCTGACTTCATGGTAATTTAGTTTCACCCAACCCCCCATAGCCCCTTTGCAATATATTTCTCTTAGGGGAAAAAAAAGTACTATGGCCAATCTCTTCTGAAAAGAGACTTAAAATCAACTTTATGATGAATTTCTCAAACATTTTGTAGAGCCCTCTATACTTGTTTTCTCAGAATAAAACCTGCAAATCTGCCAGTCCTAATGTCTTAATATAATCTATATTACATAGATGACAGGCGAACAAGTACAACATCTGCTGAGAGACGTGAATTTGATTTTACACTCAACTTCTCTTCGAGCATATTGGCTGCTGTCTGAATTGCTGGTGGGTACTCAATCAAAAATAGTATCTACCTTCACTTTTCTGGCAGGTTCTCCCAAACTTCATGTCCCTCCCTATCAGACTGCTCTGTGAATCAAACACAAGAAGACACACTAGAAACAGATCAAGATGTGACAGGTTCCAGAGGGCTGAATATAGGGGGTTTGGAACTACCCACGGTTATCCATAATTGCACCTCAGGAAGACCTAATGGTGTGATCTTTCTCACATTCAGAACATGTCATGCTGTAAGAGGTCAACCATAAGATAGCCCACAATATTTAAGCTTAGCATGATTGTGGTTGATTGATGTAATGAGATGCTTTGCTCTCCTTGGTGAGCCCATTTACTCTATGTCTTATTTCAAGTTTTAGTCCTACTATCCCAGAAGTGGATGGTTGGACACGGTAAAGATGTTATGTAGGAGACCCACAGGACTGAACGAGCATGTGCACCATTTAAGAGATGGTTGTAGATGCTGTCGAGGATATGGAGAAAAAAGAACACTTCTACACTGCTGGTGGGAATGCAAACTAGCACAGCGTCTTTGGAAGACAGTGTGGCGATTTCTGAAAGAACTAGAAATTAATCTTCCATATGACCCAGCAATTCCCCTGTTGGAAATATACCCAGAGGAACTCAAATTATTCTACAAAAAAGATACCTGCACATGTATGTTTGTTGCAGCTCTATTCATGATAGCAAAAACATGGATCCAACCATGTCGCCTATTGAAGCTGGACTGGATTTAAAAAATGTGGTATATATACACAATGGAATATTATGCAGCCATAAAGAAGGACAAATATATGGACTTTGCAGCAACTTGGATGGATTTGGAGTTGATCATACTCAGTGATTTATCACAGAAACAAAGAACAGAGTTCCATATATTCTCACTCATAAGCTGACCTGGAACAATTATAATGCTATAAGAAAGCGATTGGCAGTAGTGGGAAACTGGCAGGGGAGGGGGGTAGGATTGGCAGTTGAGGGAAACTGCTAGGGGAGGGAGGGGCATACCTCATCAACAAGGGTACCTGCATGATCAATGTTTAGATACCTAACCCTGAATTGTACCCCACATCCTTTTAATAAAAATTTTAAAAATAATAATAAAATAAAAAAAAAAAAGAAACGGTTGTTTGATGGACTCTTGGGCTCACTGATGAGGTGAATATGCTGAACTATATTAAAACATTCTCAAAACTTGAGAGAAATGAGTACAAAATATTTTCCCCCAAGTTAAAACAAATAAAGGAAATGTTTTCAAGAGAATACATTATATAATAAAATAACTCAATCAACAGTTTGACTTGTTGACTAAGCATAGTAGATGCATTTATCCATTTAAAAGGGGAATTTATTTGATACTCATTATCAAAGCACTTACAGAAATTTCATACTGTTCATAAGTATTAACAGGCCAATCCTATCCCCCCTCGCACCTCACAAAATCCACAGTTAGGATTATACCTTCATACATATTTCCACATCTATTTTCTTTCTTGTCAGATCTGCTCAGTATCAAGGCCTAACTTCACTCTTTACTGCCTAAGTAATCATTTTTTTCCCACATCTATTTTCTTTCATTTCTCATCATGTAGGTATTCTCCATGTTGGTACCCAGAGATACCTTTAGGAAGTGATTGCTGGCAGCTTTCTGTAGAAGATGAAGAATGTGACTAACTTGTCTTTCTTCCCATTCCCATCACAAACACATTATGTTTGTTGTGATATTAGATTGGCATTATAAATATTAATACCAATAATATTCTCTTTTATAATCATAGTTCCATTCGTGGCTTACCACAGAGTTTCTTCTAGAATTCGATGGGTCCAAATCTCACTGACTGAGTCGGATATCACCTCCATTCATTTCTTGATGGACGGGTTCCATTTTCAGTCCGGTTTTACCAAGTATTCACTTTTTCTGGAATTATTATTATTATTATTATTATTTTTAATCTTTAAAAGTGACTGATTCCTGGGCTGGGTATATTAGTTTTCTTTTTCTTTTAAAAATTAGTAGACATTATTCCCATGTCTCTAGGAGTCAGTGTTGCTTTGGAAAGGCTGAAGCCAACTTAATTTTTCTTTTCTTTTTTAAAAATTTTTATTTTAAAGATATGGGGTACCATTCAGGGTTAGGTATACAAATGGTCATTGTACAAGTAAAGCTTGGGCCTCACTTTGGTCCCCACTTCATCTGGTTCTAGTTGGAGTCTCACTCTGTCTCCCAGACTGGAGTGCAGTGGCCGCTCCCGGCCACCACAGACTCGACCTGCCGGGCTCTGGCGATCCCTCCTCCTCAGCCTTCCCAGTAGCCAGAATTACAGGCATGCACTACCACACCCGGCTGATTTTTTGATTTATTGTAGAGATGAGGTCTCGGTCACCCAGGCGGGTCTCGAACCCGCGGGCTCATGCAATCCACTCACCTCAGCCTCCCAAAGGCGCGGGATTACAGGCTGAGCCACCAAGTCCGGCTAATCCCTTTCTTATAGTATTATAACTGTTCAGGGTCCACTTATGAGTGAGAACATGTGGTGCTCACTTCTTTGTTTCTGTGATAGAACACTGAGCATTATAGACTCTAAGTTCATCCAAGTTGCTGCGAAGTTCATAATTTTGTCCTTCTTTTTGCCTGCATAATATTCCATTGCATCTATTACCACATTTTAAAAATCCAGCCCACTTTCAATGGGCAGCACGGTTGGTTCCATGTCTTTGCTATTGTGAATTATGCTGCAATAAACATGTGTGTGCAGGTATCTTTTTCATAGAGTGATTTGAGTTCCTCCGTGCATATTCTCAGAAGGGTGATTGCTAGGTCGTATGGCAGGTCAGCTTTTAGACCTTTTAGGATTCGCCAAACTGTTTTCCACAGAGGTTGTACTAGTTTACACTCCCGCCAACAGTGTAGAAGTGTTCCCTTTTCCCCACATTCTCTCTAGTGTCTGTTGTTTTTTGAGTTATTGATGATGGCCATCCTGACTGGAGTTAGGTAGTATCTCAGTGTGGTTTTAATTTTCATTTCTTTGATGACTAGTGAGGCTGAGCATTTTTTTATGTATCTGTTGGCTGCTCATATGTCTTCCTTTGAGGAGCGTCTATTCATATATTTTGCCTACTTTGTAATGGGGCTATTTGTTTTTTCCTTTTTGGCTCATTTAAGTTCCTTGTAGATCCTAGATATTAGGCCTTTGTCAGATATACAATTGTCAGATAATTTTTTCCCATTCTGTGGGCTGTCTCCTGCTTTCTTGATGGTATCTTTTACTTTGCAGTAGCTTTTCAGTTTGATGAGATCTCACTTGTTTACCTTATCTCTTATGGCATGGGCATTTGGGGTTTTGATCAGAAATTGGTTGTCAGTTCCAATTTCCATAAGGGTGCCTCCTGCATTTTCTAAGATTCTTATAGTTAGAGGTTTTACATTTAGGTCTTTGATCCACTTAGAGTTGATTTTCATGTCTGGTAATACGTAGGAGTCTTGTTTTAATCTTTTGCTTGTGGTCAGCCAGTTTTCCCAACACCATTTACTGAATAAGTTCTCCTCTATCTTGTACGTGATTTAATATTTTTTGTCTCATTATGCTCAAGTTTCTTTTTCTAACCCTGCAGTTCAAAAACTTCATTAGAATATAGCATTCTACTGCTTATCCTGCATCTGGCTTTTATGACAGCCTGTGTCATTTGGATCTGCAGATACAGATTGAAAGGAGGTACCTATAGAAACCTAGAATAAACTTAGGATAAACCTAGAATAAACCTAGAATAAACTTAATTTAGAGTAGTCTTTTTGCCTCAGCATAACCATTTTTGCTTAGACTTTACCCCAACATGCTTTGAATCTAGCGCAAGTTAGACATAGATAAGATAAATTTCCAATAAGCAGGTTTTAGGAAGCATTCAGACATTTCCTTGCTGCCCAAGCTGGCAGCCTACCCCACCCCCTTGGCAAATCTCCATCAGATGCAAGACAAGGACAGAGCCATAGAAATGATAATAGACCACCTTTTGGTCAAGAAGTTTGTGGATTACAAATGTCTGATAAGTTTCTTGCAGGAAACCTTCCTCCTCTTGTCTCTTCCCATCTAGCCTACCACCTGAGGGCATGAGATGCTAATGTCTGGTGATCTCAAGATCCAAGACTCATGTGACTACAATCAACACCAAAGACCCACAGCCCTGGACATTCCTTTTGGCCCAGACCCCTCCAGGCCCAAACCCCCCTTTCCACAAAGGCCCTTAAATATGCCCACTTCTTGGCCCTTGGATGCCACACTTGCCTCTGAGTGTCAACCTCCTTTCCAATCTGTGAAAGTTGAATAATAGATTTTACTTCTTTATACTTTCTTCCTTGTTACAATCTTGCATTATTCCAGCGGCCTCAGCTCCATCACCGGTCCACCTTCCCCCCAGTGGACTCTTTCACAGATCTGCCTCTCCATTACCTGAAATGTATGGGTTGCTTTTCGAGTGCTTTCTGACTGTTTTTGGTGGGAGATTAGGGAGTGTAATGGTAACCACAGGCAGATGGCATGTTTAATCCTCACTGAGTCCAAGTTTTCTATGTGTGACTTTCATCAATCGTTTAAGTAGAAGCACGCATACCGTTGAGAACAGCATGGTCACTCCCCACCAATGTACCTTCTGCTCTAAAAGAATGTTTCTCTTCTGAGAGAGCAAATCACAAAGGTCATGGTTGCGGGACTCCTAGTGAAGAAACATCACCAAGATACAATTTGTTTTCCTTCCTTTTTTCCCCTTGTTTCTTCTCCGTTTTGTCTCCTCTTCGATATCTGTCTCCAAGTTGCAAGAAGACAGATATCTGCAAGGAGGTTCCTTACCTCTGATGTCCTGTCCACTAACTCAGTCCTCACTCTTCTAAGGATGAACTATTACCTGGATCTCTCAAGACCTGCTAACTTACCTTCTCCTTCTAGATAAATTTGCAGAGATTTACTGGCATTTGTGTTTTCACCTCAATGTGGAGTAAATGCCACTGTCTCGGGTAAATTATCTTTTTAGTCCGTATTTTGTGGCTGTAGTTGTTTTCTAGTTTCATTATAGATTATATTTTCTCTATCCTATTTTTATTCCTTTTGTTCATTTCTATGAGTTTCAGGAAAGAGAACATACATAGCTTTACTTCGTTGTCTCTTACTGTATGGATTTCTTGTGGTTTCTTGATATATAAAAATTCTTAAATTGAATTTGATGAATACAGCAAAGTTTTAAAGTCCTTTCTCAAATTGATGGTAGAAGATTATAGCTCTCCATATGAACTGTATTGTTTACCAGTTGGCATCGTTTGCTGATTTTTGTCTACCTTTATATGCAATTAAGCGTTCTATCCCCATTATCACTGGCAATATTGTGTACTGGTTAAAAAAAAATGTGTGGATCTTCTACGATTTCCCTATCAAAGATGAAGTGATGGGGGTAGATGGCAGTGGCCAATGAAATTAAGTTCTAGGCTTTGAATAGGTGCCCTTTCTTTTCTTTTCTTTTTTTCTTTAATGCCACCGACTTTTCCCCCACCTCAGCAGTCGTTGTTAGAAAGCATTAAATTGAGCATTCAAGATTAATTCCTTGGCAGGTCAAGAGAAGAACAGCATGTTGTCAATCCTACCTTCGTGTTTCTTCTTAATGGCTTTAGCGCAGTGTGAAAAAGTAAATAGTTGTGACAAGAGATGTAATGGATGAGCTGGGTGTGACAGGTCACCCCAACTGAAACTCATCCTCTCTTTGAGTATACTCTGTAATGAAGTGTACTACAGCTTTTGAGATTATCAAAGACCTCTATTGTAAAATATATTTCTAGAGTGGGGAGGGAACTTGGGTAAATATATTATGAATGATGGTGCTTAGTGACACCAAAGAAATACGAGTAAATAATGAACGAAGTAGGCTTATCTCCTGAACTTTTAGCCTAGAAATTTCTAGTATTAAGACCTTTCTGTCTTCTCTTTTCCTTCCATCATTGTCTTTTACATACAAACACACTCCATTCAAATGGTTTTATTTCTTAATACCTATTTGGAGGAGAATGATTTTATAACTATTAAGGACAGCAAGACGATGGCATTTCCTCCCCAGAACCTAGCATATCTTATATTCCCAACCTACCTCATGCCTTTTTTCACACTAGGAACCTACAAATTCCTAGGAAATGAAGTAAATTAGTGGTCAAACTGTCTCTCCCTGTTTTACAGATTTATAAATAAAAGTGGGATGCTTTCCTTTCCTCCCATTGATCTCTAAATCTCAGGGAGATAGACTGAGAGGGAGAGAGAAAAATAATGTCCTATTCACCACCAGATCACCAAGAATTGTTACTCAACCTTGGAGTGGACTATTTCAAAGAAAACTTAAATTATCTCAGGCAGGTTATATTTGTCCAGTGATCAGTTTCTAACAAGAAATATCATTATAGTTAATATTTATTTAGTATTTACGATGTGTTGGCCACACTGATAGGCCTTTTACACATATCATCTGGTTTAATCTCTCAAATAGGAAGTATTATTTCATTAGTTTATAGAAAGCCAAGGTTTACCCCAATTTTATACAGCCAGAATGGAAACTGCTCTCTTCCAGACTCAAAGAACCCACAGTTTTTAATCTTTATACTTCCTTGTTACTGCACTGTTCATTGTGGCAACCATTAGCCTTGTAGGCATTGCACATGTGATCAATAATACAACTAATATGACTTTGAAACTGAACTATTAATTGTATTCCATTTTAAATTTAAGTAGCCACAAAGGTCTACCATATTGGACAACACAGATCTAGTTGTTCTTCTGTGAGATTCATTGTTTGTTTTCTGTTATTCAGCAATATTCAATACATTGAGCAAAAATGATGATGTCTCCAAAATCCACGTAACCCTAAAATCTTATGATATAAAAAAATCTTATCAAAACAGTATGCTTTGCAGGGTGGGATCAGCAGATGTTGTACATTACTAGGAGAGGGAGGGAGGAAGGAGGGGAGGGGTCACATGGCAACACACTGGATACCTGGTCCACTATCAGGGAAAGCAGGCCACCTAGTTGCCCAAACTTTACCTGCATGCAACCTACTTATGTAGTAAATCCCCACTTGTATCCCACAACTCTTAAAAAAAATGCAATACTATCATTACATATTGAAACCAACTTTTCTACAATTCAACATGTAGTCATGATTTAAGAATTTCTAAAATTAAAAGAAAATGCTTTTTATCAGATCAGTTATAAAAGGATGTGTCTTAACCTAATAAAAGATATAAATTAGAAATACCCAGCAAACATGGCATTTAGTGGCAAAGCATTAGAATCATTCCCACTAATATCAGGAAAAATGCTGGAATGTTGTCATCAATCATTTTTATTCTTTTTTTCTTTTTTTTGAAAGCAGGATCTATTGAGAGGACAGAAAAGCTTCCACGATGGGAGGGGACCTGAGGGGGTTGCCCCATATTTTATTCTTTATAGAAACAATGTTAACCAATGAAATAACACATACACACACATACAAAACCGTGTGTTTTCTAAATTTGTTTTAGTGGCTCTGAGCTCTCCAGAATTCTCCCTCCTTAAAATAAAACAATAAGCAAACGGATATTTCACACCAAGTCAACAGGAACAAATTCATACTTTACTGTTAACATTTTGAAGGTTGTTTAAAAAGGCTGTCTGAAGTAAAACACTCAACACTTCTGGCAAGTCTAACTAGAAAACTGTTCAACAAGACAGTGGACAGCGGAGCGATGCCTGCTTTTCTCAGGCTATAGGAGTTTACACCTTTGCTTACTAGGTGTCCTCTAGTTGTTTCTGAAGCCAAGCCCCCAAATCCTTACTGACCTTTTGTTTTACTTTCCCACAGCCAAGCATGACTCTCTGTTAGGAAGCAATTAATTCACTGAGGCCTTTTAAGTTGTTCCTTTGAGAAGCTATGTCAATGACTACCAGTGTGTAAGAATTCCGGTTGATCTATATCTTGCCAGTAGTTGGTAATGCCTTTTATTTTTAATATTAGCCATTCGAGTGTAATGGTATCTGATTTGGGTTTAAATTTGCATTTCTTGAAAGACTGATGAAGCTGAGCATGGTTTCGTGCATTTACTTGCCTTTGAAGAACAGGCTCAGATCTTTTATGCATTTTTAACTTGGGTTGCTTGCTTTCTTATTGTTGAATTTTAAGAGTACTTCATATAATCTGCTTCTATAGCGTTTGTAGAGATAATATTTGCAAATACTCCTTTTCAATTTGTAGCTGACCTTTCATTCTCTTAAATGTGTCTTTTACACAGCCAAGGATGATAAAGTGATGAAATTCAGTTTATCATTTTTTTTTCTTTTGGTACTATAACTAAGATCTCATTGCTGAACAAAGGTCACAAAGATTTTCTTCTATAGTTTCTTCTAACAGTAATTTGGTTTTATGCTTAATACTGGGTCTATGAGGTTTCGTTTGAGATTTGCTTTTTTTGCATATAGGTATCAAATTGTTCAAGGAACATTTGTTGAAAAAACGACCAGATTTGTATTAAGCTCTCTTTGCACCTTTGTAAAAAATTAACTGACTATATTGTTTGGGTCTATTTCTGGACTTTCTATTCCATTTCATTGATCTATGTGTTTATCCTTTTACCAGTCTTATACTGTGTTTCTTGCTGTGGTTTAGTCATAAGTTTTGAAATCAGGTAGTATGGCTGCTTCAGTTTTGTTATTCTTTAAAAATGTTTGGCAACTTCAGTTCCTTTGACTCTCCGTATGATTGTTAGACTCAGCTCATTGGTGTTCACAGCCTGGTTCTGAGTGTGATTGCATTGAATTTAGATGCATTTGAGAAGAATTAGCATCTTGACACTATTGAGACCTCTAATCCACAAATATAGTATATCTTAGTATATCTCATCATTTTTTTAGGTTTTCTTTTATTTCTTTGATAGTATTTTTTAGTTTTTCAGTGTATATATCCCACCTGTGTATTTTTTCAATTAATTTAGCATTTTGATCATGCTATCGTAAATGTTACTTTTTAAATTTTTGATTTCCAATTGTGCGGTGCTGATATACAGATGGCATATATGGTCCCCAACTTATGATGGTCTGACTTACAATTTTTCAGTGGTTCAAAAGCAATATATGTTCAGTAGAAACCTTACTAGGAGTACCCATTCAACCATTCATTTTTTCTTGTTTATACCGTTTCAATAAATTACATGATATATTTAATACTGTATTGTAAAATAAGCTTGTGTTCATTTTGACCAATTGTAAGCTAATATAAGTGTTCTGAGCACAATTAAGGTGTGCTAGGGTAAGTGTTCAGCAGGTTAAGTGTACTAAATGCATTTTGACTTAATGATATTTTAAATATATGATGTATTTATCAGAATGTAACTCCATAGTAAGTCGAGCAGTATAGGGATACAATTGAATTTGTATAGGAATACAATTGAGTTTTTTGGTGTGTTGACCCTCTAACCAGCAGCCTTGCTAACATCACTTATTAGTTCTAGGGGATTGTTTGTGTGTTTTATGAATTCTTGAGATTTTTCATGCAATCATCTCTTATGTTAATAGAGATCATTTTATTTCTTCCCTTCTAATCTGTATGCTTTTTATTTCTTCTACTTGCTTTATTGCATGGCTAAAATTTTCAGACTAATGTTTATAAGAGTATTGAGAACAGACATAATTGTCCTGTTCCTGATATTAGAAAAAAAGCATTCAGTCTTTTACCCTGAAATATAAGATATTGGATTTTGTTGTTTTGTAGATGCCCTTTATCTAGGTAAGAGCATTTATTTTTATTCCTAGTTTGCTGAGAGAGTTTTTGTTTGATTAGTTTTTGTCATAAGTGGATGTTGAAGTTTGTGTAAAAGATTCTCTGTGTCTCCTGAGGGGATCATATGACTCTTCTTCCTTAACCTGTTAATACCATGATTATCTTCACTGATTTTTGAATGTTGATCCAGTCTTGTGTCCACTTTCTTGTGATAGTGATATATTATTCTTTTTACATTTTCCTACATTCAATTTGCTAATATTTTATTGACTATTTTGAAAGTGACCCATGAGAAATATTGGTCTATAGTTTTCTTGTAATGTCTTTGTCTGATTTTGCTATCAGGGTAATGCTGGCTTCCTGAAAATATTTGGACACTATTACTTTCTTTTCTATTTTCTAAAAGAGATTGTGTGGAATTGCTATTATTTCTTTCTTAAATATTTTCTAGAATTCACCAGAAAAATAAAATAGGTTTGGAGGGTTTTTTTACTGGAGGTTTTTGACTATGAATTCAATTTTTAAAAATATATATAGATTACCCAGGTTACAAATTTCTTCTGTAATGATTTTTGTTAATTTGTGTCTTTAAAGGAATTGGTCCATTTCATCTAAGTTTTTAAATATTGGGTCTATAGAGTCTGTAGTAATACCTCCTCTTTTACTCATAATATTAGTAATTTGTGTCTCCTTTCTCTTTTTGATGGTCAATCTGGCTAGATGCTTAATAGTTTTATTGAATTTTTTCAAAGAACCAGCTTTTGTTTTTGTTCATTTTTTTCTGTAGATTTTCTGTTTCTAATTTTATTCTATCCTGCTATTTATCCATTTTTTTTTCTTTGAGTCTATTCCATGCATGCATGACTTAGGGGTGAATCTGAAACTTCTCTCTGTTTATAATATAGAGTTAGGGGATTCTCTTCTCTTGTTCTCTTCTCCATGGGATTTTCCCCATATTCTCTGGTCCCAAAAAGTGTCCTTTTCTTGATTCCTCTGACAAGAAACATAGGTTTCTTCCCTTAAACTCTTGCACGTTTATGAGTGACTACATCTGCTTTTGGAGTGAAGCAACAAGAACAAAGAAGGAGAAAGAAATGTCTAAGACTCTACCCCATGCACACTTGTCAGACCTCTTTTTCTGGTTCCTGTGTCCAGAGAGGTACGTTTTCCTCTTGTGGTTTTACCTCCCCATGCTACCACTGCTATCCCTACCACATCATTCCAGTGTTATGACTGGGACAGTTCTCAAGGCAAAACTTGGGAAGAAAAGAAGAGGGGGAAAAACCCATGTGTTTCCCCTGCAACTTCCATGTCATGGGGGGCTCCTTTTTGGACCTCTGGCCAGAAATCAGTGTTTCTCTCAGAGTTTTGTGGGGTTATTTTGCCCACGATCATTACATTATTCTCCAACTCAGGTCACCAGGCTTCTCAGTAAGCCCCCCAAATTTAGTGATACTGGTCATTCTTCAAGTTTTGACTTTCCTCACCTGCTGTCTGCACTTGTTTGTTTGTTTATTTTTCAGATAGTTGCTTTTTAAGAAATTCTGTCTGAAGATAAGCAAGAAATGAGTAAATTAACTCTTTGAATTAGAAGGAGAATAAGCAAACATCACAAAAATGTGATGAAAAACAGCCATTAGAAGGAGAACTGTATACCACTGATAGGTAATGGAGATTTATTACAATAATGATGGACCCATGGCCTCTCAAAAATTAAATATTAACTATTGCCATAATTTTTCCAATAAAAGTGTGTAATGAGGAAAAATTCTGTCTAGACTCTTTGGTTGTAATACGTAGAGAGTGGACTTACTTAATCTTGGTCTGTACTATACGTTCTCCTCATCAAATATTATAAGCAAAATTTTACTCAGAAAACCAGAGAATCTTCTGGAAGTTGGGATTAGAATACTAGTAGATTCAAAAGTTTGGAGACATTTGAGATGAATTAGAATACCAGATGATAAAAGAAGTATCTTTCTCCCCAACAAAAAGATATCAGAGGTACTTTCAAAGTCCCAGCAAAAGTGAAGGGTGTTCGGTCTTCATTATGGTTGAATTTAAACTGATTTTTTCCTCTGTGTCTGTAATAGTCATCATGCCTTTTTACTCACTGAACTCACAGACAAAACATTCCATAGCTCTAATAAGCAAGTCTGCTGTTTCATGTGGTTAACCACTTTTCTATAATTTATTACATCTCTTGAGTGAGGTTACAAAGTAGTAGGGTAGAATAAAGACACAAGCAGGCACGCACACACACACACACACAGAGAGAGAGAGAGAGAGAGAGAGAGAGGAAGGAAAAACTTTGTTATAAAAAGCCCTTCTTGGACTATTATTCACTTGGTTTGTGCATTAAAATAGAAATAGACATCTCATAACGTTCCCCCATAGTACTTGTATCTGTGAATAAACAATGCCAAATATTACTCCGGTATTTATTCAAATACTAGAGACTTTCATCAAGTTTTTTTTCTTTTGAAATATATATTTAAAATCAACTCTGAGTCAAAAAATTCAAATGTCTCTGGAAACTTCCTAAGATTTTCAACCGCCAGCCTATACAGACCAAAATGAAGAGTGAATTATATCAGGGGGTTTTAGTTTTAACTCTGTCTTCTTTGGAATTTGTGTATATATTCTTTGTGAGTTCCTCAGAAATACCATTCATATTTCTGGTGCATTTATGATGTGGTCAGAGCTCTTGTGTGAAGCAGCCTTATGCCCTGCTACATTCACTCAACAAGTATTCATTGTGCCAAGAACAATGCTAATTGCTAAAATTGGAGCAGTAAACAAAAACAATACATGTGGTGAATAAGTGGGCACCCCGCCTAATTTTACTCATCAACAGCTTTTAAGCTCCAGATAATTTCAAAGGTAACAATATCCTGTTTATTCTTATCTCAAAATAGCAGATGATTAATTTGTTGCTTTACTTATCTGTAGCCAAATATCCGCTCTGCTGACTTTCTAAAAACGGAGAGATTCTCTTCTAAAAAGTCTCGAATCCTTGAAACAAAAGCCATTAACAGTAAATAAAGGGAAGTTATCTTCCTAATAAAAAAGAAGAGAAGAAATGAGTGAAGCATTGGAGCGAGTGGAGAAGGGAAGGAAGCAGGAAGAAGGAAAGGTCTTTATTTTTTCCTCCTCACTCTATATTTTAATACATATGAAAACATAGGCGCTCCAAACCATGAATATGAATATGGATGTATGTACTAGGGAAAAACAAATGTTAAATTTTACATAAAAACCTTTCTGCTGTTGTTTCCACTAGTTTTTCATGTTGGATTTGGTATTTAGCAAGAGGTATAAGAAAAACATTAGGGCTAGCCAAGGTGACTCACATCTGTAATCTCAGTCCTTTGGAAGACTGAAGTAAAAGGATTCCTTGAGCCCAGGAGTTTGAGATCTGACTAGGCAACACAGCAAGACCTCATCTGTACAAAAAAAAATTTTTTTAATTAGCCAGGCATAGTGACCTGTAGTCCCAACTACTCAGGAGGCTGAGGCGAGAGGATCCCCTAAGACCAGGAGATGGTGAGCCATGGTCTTTCCACTACACTCCAGCCTAGGCAACAGAATAAGACCTCAACTCTAAAAACAAAAACAAAAACAAAACCCTAAGAACTTCTCCTCATGCGATACATTTATTAAAGAGTACTAGGACGTTTTTTAAATGTAGGTGTTATTTATCTGGAAAATCATGCAAGATTTTTATGGTTAATATATTTTTTGAATATATTATTCATTTAAAACTCCAGAAATTTTAAGAATGGCATTGTTCTGATAATTGTCTGCCCTCTCATCCCTTTTCCCTTCCAAACTCTAAGCATAGGTGGTAGCTTTTCCAGTATTGAGCAAATCAGGCTGTGCACGGTCTACATTTGATATTTTTCTGTACTTTTGGTATTGCTTGAAAGAGAATATCTTATGTTATTATTATAATTGCTTTCTTCTCCTTTAACAAAAGTCTCCTTTTATCTGAAAAGATTTCTTTTAACAGTTAAAAGCTTTCTTGCATGAGTACTCACAACAGAGGGACTCTACATAGTACAATATTCAATATACTTTAGCTAATCCATTTAGAGAATTTGGTTACTAAAGAACTAAGATGATCCCATAAATTGGTAGACAGTCCCTTGGGATAGCTTCCTAAAACAGCATTTAAAGTGATCTTAAAGTAACCAGAATATTCTTTTAATAAATACTTTTTCTTTTTCCTTTCTGATCATTTTTGTCCTTTATTTTTCTCTTTGCACTTCAATATTTTAAATATCATGTGACATTTTAATATAGCGTATAAAGGAGAAAAAATGCATACTCTAAATAATTTTTTGTTTTGTATGAGCTGACAGTCTTTGTTAAAATTCAACCTCCAAAAATATAATGTACAAACTTTTAGTCAGAAATTCATATATACTCTTTTATTAAATAACAACTTTACTGAAATATAGCTCACATATCATATCACCACTTTAAAGTGAACAATATAGTAGGTTTTAGT
Source organism: Carlito syrichta (assembly GCF_000164805.1). Taxonomy (NCBI): domain Eukaryota; kingdom Metazoa; phylum Chordata; class Mammalia; order Primates; family Tarsiidae; genus Carlito; species Carlito syrichta. The sequence continues at coordinate 451,492 of NW_007248075.1, forward strand.
TTGTTCAGACTTTGACAACAATCACCACTATCTAATTCCAAAACTCTTTCATCACCCCTGTAAGAAACTCTATAAACATTTAGCAGTTATTATCCATTTTACTTCCCTCATCTCTTAGAAAATACTACTCTATTCTGTATCTCTCTGGATTTGCCTATTTTGGATATCTCGTACATATGGAATCATACCATATGTGATCTGTCACTAGCTTCTTTATTTTTATTGTATTATTGAGATATAATATTTGTAATATTTATGGAAAGCATGTAAAGTTTTGTTACATGCATAGAGTACGTAATGATCAAGAAAGGGTACTTAGGGTATCAATCGCCTTGAGAATTTCTCATTTTTATGTGTTATGGGAACACTTCCATGCCTCTATTCTAGCTGTTTTGAAATATACAATATATTGTTTTTTAACTACAGTCATTGTACTCTGTTGCTGAACTTTAGAATTTATTCTTTCTATCTAACTGTATGTTTGTACCTATTAACCAATTTCCCTTCATTCACCACTCCTATACATACCTTTCCCACCCTCTGTATCTAGCATTCTAGTCTCTAGTTCCATGAGATTAAATGAGAACATGTGATATTTGTCTTTCTAGTCTGGCTTCTTTCGCTTAATATAATGACTTCCTGTTCCATCTCTGTGGCTGAAAATGACATAATTTTTTTATGATCAAATAATATTCCATTATCCATATAGATCATATTTTCTGTATCCATTTATTCATTGATAGATACTTACGTTTTTCCCATATCCTTGCTATTGGGTCTAGTGCTGCAATAAACAGGGGGTGCAAGTATCCCTTTTGATATACTAATTCCTTTTCTTTTACGTAAATACCCAGTAGTGAGATTGCTAGATCATATAGTAGTTTTACTTTTTTTTTTTTTTTTTTGAGTAAATCTTCATACTGTTTTTCCTAGTGGCTGTGCTAATTTACATTCTCACCAACAATGTGTAAGAGGTCCCCTTTTTTCTGTATCCTCACCAGTATCTGTTCTTTTTGTCTTCTTGATAATAGCCACTCTAGCTGGGGTAAAATCATCTCATTGTGGTTTTGATTTGTATTTCCCTGATGATTAGGGTTGTTGAACATTTTTTCATATATGTTAGCCACTTTATGTCTTCTTTTGAGAAATGTCTATTCATGTCCTTTGCCCACTTTTTAATGGAATTGTTTTTTTCACTGCTGAGTTGAGTTCCTTGTATATTTTAGATATTAGTCTTGTCACATGAATAGTTTGCAGATATTTTCTCCCATTCAAAAGGTTGTCTCATAATGCTGTTGATTGTTTCCTTTGCTGTGCAGAAGCTGTTTAGTTTAATAGAGTCCAATTTGTCTATTTTTGTTTTTGTTGCTTGGGCTTTTGAGGTCTTAGCCATAAAATATTTGCCCAGACCAATATCTTGAAGTGTTTCCCCTATGATTTCTTCAAGTAATTGTATAGTTTAAGGTCTTACATTTAAGTCTTTAATCCATTTTAAGTTGATGTTTCCATATGGTGAGAGATAGATATCCAGTTTTATTCTGACCATATTCCCAGCACTAATTAGTGAAGAGAGTGTCTTTTCCTCAGTGTATGAGGGGGGACCCCCCAAAAATCCTAGAATTATTTAGGCTTCTAGTAGTACAGGCTTCCCCCACTAGGTAACTGTTCTAGAACTCTATCGGCATCAGTGTACTAGCTAGCATTGTTGTGAGAGGCTGCATTTGGCTTCCGTGAATTTTTTTTTTGAAGATTCTTTCATGCTGTTTGCCCTTTTCATGAAGGGTGATTTACCAGCGATCTGCCCACACTGCACTGAAAGTTCAGCACCAGTTTTTGACCAGAACCACATGACCTCTGTGTTCCACCTTCCCTATTCACATAATCTTGCCCTGAAAGACTTTTTTGTTTCCCCAGATAAAAAAAAGTCCTGGAGGAACAAAAAACATTCCATGAAAAAGATACCTGCACATGCATGTTTATTGCAACATTATTCACAATAGCAAAAACATGGAACCAACCATGCTGCCCATCGAAAATGGAGTGAATGAAAGAAATGTGGTATATATATGATGGAATATTACACAGCCATAAAGAAGGACACAATTATGGACTTCACAGCAACTTAGAGTCTGTAATGCTCAGTGAACTATCACAGAAACAAAGAACTAAGTACTACATGTTCTCACTCATAAGTGGAACCTGCGCATTTTCATAATACTATGAGAAAGGGATTGGCAGTAGTAGGAAACTGCCAGGGTAGTGGGGCATACAACATCAATAAGGGTACCTGATCTCAAACCAGGCAAAGTTGGAACCAAAGGGAGGCCCAAACTTTGCCTATACAGCAATCACTGGTATACCTAATCCTGAATTGTACCCCACATCTTTAAAAGAAAAAAAAAAAGAAAAACGTCCTCAAAGGGAAACGTTTTGCCAATGTGAAACAAATAGCAAATGCACTAAAAGGCATCACAATTTACAAATTCAGAAACTGTTTTGAGCATTGGGAAAAGGTGTATTATATCCATAAAGAGTACTTTGAAAATGACAAGTTTAAACATGCAAAAATAAATACACATATTTTTATACAAAAAATTCTGAGGGTTTTTAGATCCCCTCCCTCTCATGTGTTCATGACACCTTTGTCAAAATAAGTTCATTGTAATATATAGATTTGTTTATTTAGGGGTTCTTTCTTTTGTTCCATTGCTCTATGTATCTGTTTTTATACAAATACTATGCTGTTTTGGCTGCTGTTAACACCGAAATATATTTTGGAGCTAAGCAATGGGATGCCTCAAGCTTTCTTATTCTGCTCAGGATTGCTTTGGCTATTCAGGCTCTTTATTGGTTCCATACACATTTGGGACTTTTTTTCTATTTATGTGAAAAAGTGATAGTGATATTTTGATACAGATTGTCCTGAATCTGTAGATGCACTTGTATGGAAAAGTCATTTTAATGATATTTATTCTTCCAATCCATAAGCATGGATGGCTTTCCATTTTTTGTATTCAATTTATTTTGTCAATGTTTTATAGTTTTCCTTGTGGAGATCTTTCACTTTCTTGCCTCAATGTATCCCTAGGTATTATTATTATTATTATTTTGTATCTCTTATAAACGGGTTGCCTTCTTGATTGATTTCTCAGGTAGTCCATTACTGGTATACAAAAATGCTACTGATTGTTGTATTTTGATTTTGTATCCTGCAACTTTGCTAATTTATTCATGAGAGATAAGAGTTTTCGGTGGAGTCTTAGGTCTTTCTAGATATATAACAATGTAATCTGCAAAGAGAAACAATTTGACTTTCTCTTTTTCAATTTGGAAGCCTTTTATTTCCCTTGCCTGATCACTTTGGCTAGGAGTTTCAGTTTTGCTTTATTTCTTCCTTGACCCAAGCGGTGAAAGTTGTTAGCCTTGTCTTCTCCCTGTTCTTAGAAGAAAGGCTTTCAGCTTTTCCCTATTCAGTATGACATTAACTATAGGTTTGTCATATATGGCCTTCATAATTTTGAGGTATGTTTTCTTTTATACCTAATTTTTTGAGAGGTTTTTTTTTGTCATGAAGGAGTATTGAATTTTATCAGATACTTTTTTGTACCTTTTGAGATAAGTATACAGTTTTTGTTCTTCATTCTATTGATAAAATGTATCATGTTTATTGATTTGCATGTATTGAACCATCCTTGCATCCCTGGGATGAATTCCACTTGATCATAGTGTATTATCCTTCTCATGTGCTGTTGGATTCAGTTTGTTGGTATTTTGTTGAGGATTTTTGCACCTATGTTCATCAAGGATGTTAGCCTGTAGCTTTCTTTTGTTAATGTATAAAATTTTGTTGAGACTTGTTTTGTTTCCTAACATATGGTCTATTCTGAGGAATGCTCCATATACTGATGAGGACAATGTGTATTCTGTGGCTGTTGGATGAAATGTTCTGTAAATGTCTGTCAGGTCCATTTGGCCTAAAGTGCAGTTTCAGTCCAATGGTCTTTCTTTCTTTCTTTCTTTCTTTCTTTCTTTCTTTCTTTCTTTCTTTCTTTCTTTCTTTCTTTCTTTCTTGTCTAAATGATTTATCTGATGCTGAGAGTAGGGTGTTGAAGTCTCAACTATTATTTATTTATTTTTTGAGTTGAAGTCTTACTCTTGTTGCCCAGGTTGGAGTGCAGTAGTATGCTCACGGCCACTGCAACCTTAACTTGCTTGGCTTAGGCGATTCTTCCAGCTTAGCCTTCCAAGTAGCTGGAACTACGGATGCACGCCACCACACCCAGCTAGGTTTTGTGATTTATTGTAGAGACAAGGTCTCATCAAGTTGCCCAGGCTGGTCTCAAACCCTTAGGCTCAGGCAATCCTCTCGCTCAGCCTCCCAAAATGCTGGGATTACAGGCTGAGCCACCATGCCCTGCCTCAACTATTAGGATATTGGAGTCTTTCTCTTTAGAGCTAATAACATTTTCTTTATATATCTGGTGCTCTGATGTTGGGTACATATATGTTTAGAATTGTTAAAGTATCTTGCTGAATTGATCTCTTTATCATTATATAATGACTTTCTTTATCCCATTTTACTATTTTTCACTTGAAGTCTGTTTTATCTAAGTATATCAGCTCCTGCTTGTTTCCAGTTTTTGTTTGTGTGGGATATATTTTTTCATCACTTTATTTTTGATCTGTATGTGTATTTATAGGTAAGCTGAGTTTCTTTTAGGCAGCATGTAGTTGGGTCATTTAAAAAATTCATCTAGCCAGTCTATATCTATTAAATGGAAAGTTTAATCCATTTACATTCAAGGTTATTACTGACACGTGAGGGCTTATTTCTGTCATTTTGTTAATTGATTTCTTCTTGTTTTGTATATCCTTTTGTCTGGGAAAAGCTCTCAAACCATGCTTTTTATCCTCTTTTGCACCACAACAACCAGCATTAACACAGGAGAAGACTTCTGTGACCAAATGTGTAATGGTTTTTCCTCATACATCAAACAACAGACATGAGCTAGGTGTTCTCTAATTCAGTCCCAATTCTATCCACCTGAAGATGGTGTCAAATCTCACAGATTGAGAGTTCAGAGTTGAGGTCAAAAGGGTCTTGAGTGCAGGAATTTCTGTCCTTCTTGAGTTGGGGTTTGCCACCTTCAGATACAAGGATGAGCTTTGTTCACCTTCCTGTCAGCCTCTATGTGTTCAGCTCTTTGGAAGCCCCCTGAACCCTGTCCTTTGAATCTTTTATGGAGCTTTCATTGGTTGTTCATGATTGAAGCATGAACAACTGTGTCAAAATGTGACTGGACAAAAAGTACATGCTCTAAACCCAGCAAGGCCAGTCTGCTCAAACTTTCTGTGGTCTCTCTGGGTAGCATTCCATCATCTAGGGTGTGGGACAGGACCCTCTCTGGAAGGAGGTTATTTTGACCTACAATCAGATTAGCGTCCTTCCTTGGGCAGGTGAACGGAGGACAGGAGAAGATCAGAGAGAGAGATTCTGTTTCCTGAGGTCTTCTTCTGAGGCCTAAGTGCTCCAACATTATAACAAAAAAACTGTAATCAGTGCTAAGGTTATGAGCTAGTAATCATGGACAAAACCCTTTATATATATATTTGTAATATTGTACATTTGTTTCTGTCTTTCTCTTATTGCTTATCATTTTTTATAATGGCTACATTTGGGTTCTTTCTTTTCCTTGTTGTGTGTTTGCTCTACTAGTGGGTTTTATACATTTATTTGCTTTCATGATAATGGATATTGTCCTTTTGTTTCCAGGTATAGGACTCCCCTGAGCATTTCTTATAGGTCCAGTCTAATAGTGATGAATTCCCTTGGGTTTTGCTTGTCTGAGAAAAGCTTAGTTTGTCCTTCAAATATTTGGTCACTTTATGATGTCATATAGGCTTTCTTAATTTTTTTTTTTTTTTTTTTTTTTTTGGTCTAACTGGGTTATTTCAAAAGATTTGTCTTCCAGTTCTGAAATTCTTCTACTTGATCTAGTCTATTAATGAAGCTTTCAAATGAACTGTGTATTTCATTCAATGAATTATTCTGTTCAAGAATTTCTGTTTGGTACTTTTCTATGATAACTATTTATTCAGTAAATTCTTGTTCATGTCCTTAACTGCTTTTCTGATTTATTTGTATTGTTATCTGTGTGTCTCTTGTATCTCCCTGGGATTTTTAAGTATCATTATTTTGAATTATTTTTTCTGGGATTTCAATAATTTTTTTTTCTTTGAAATCTATTGCTGGAGAATTGTTGTAGTCCTTTGGAGGTAACATATTTCCTTGCCTTTTCATGTTCAATTTCTTTTTAACTTGCTTTTTAAGAACAGACCTTTTCCTGAAGATGTATCTATGGTATTGATTGGGTAGGACACTTTGGCTTTGATTCTGGGTATGGGCAGTAGTATAGTCTTTGTATGATTTCTTTGGCTTTAGACAGTATCAATATTGTCTGTAGTTTCCTCAGTGGCTTTGAGTATGGTTATTAGAGTATGTTGTGGTAAAGTTTTGCATGAGACAGGATGTCAGGTGGGCCAGTCCTTGGGCCCCAGTGGTGGCAGCAGCAGACTGATCATTTCTGTCTTTGGGCCCCAGGGCAGTGTATGATTTGCATTTCCCTAATGACTAACGATTCTGAGCATTTTTTCATGTGCTTATTGGCCACTTGTATATCTTCTTTGAAGACATGTCTATACAAATACTTTGCAAGTACCAGTGTTGGTAGGTCCAGACAGGCCAATCTTGAGGCTACCAGGTGGCTTGCTCTAGTGTTGACAGTGGCAGCAGTGGGTGTGTGGGACCTCAGGCCCCTGGACAACAGGAGTGGTGTGGGCAATGGCAGTAGCAGTGGTGGGACAACTCTGACTCCCAAGCAGTCCACACTGGTGTTAGCAGTGGCTGCAATAGGCTGGGCATCCCAGTCCCTGGGCCCACAGGTGGCATGTGTGGGTAGATGCCCACCGTGATGGAAGCAGCAGGTAGGTGGGCCCATCCTCAGACCCCCTAGGAGGAGTGCTCAGCTGCTAAAAATGATGAATGGGGCAGGGCTATCCCCAGTTGTGTTTGGGCACTGGACAGACCAAGCTGGGTGGGCCTATCCATGGGACCCCTGGAGGTGCTGGTTGTGGTAGACAGAGACGGGGTGCCCCTGGAGAAATGCTTGAATTGGGGCAACAGTGACTGTACTGCTGTAGTGGCAGCAGCCTTAAACAGATGGCTAGTGAGTGCGTGCTTCAGCCCCAGTTAGCAGCTGTGGGTGAGACAGCTTCTCCTCAGAGCATTTGTAAATGTATGTCAGCCCTACCCCTGGGGCAGCAGGGTCACTGCCAATGGCTCACACTTTGGCCCTGATAGCAGCAGCTAGGATCAGTGCCTGGCTTTGTGAGTGAGGGGTGCCAATGGGGCTCCAGGAATGTGGAGATGCAGAAGCTATTGGACCCCAGGGCAGAATGTAGTCTTGGGAGTGGCTGGGCTCTCAAAAATGGAACTGTGGCTGCTTAAGACTCAGGAGTGTGTGAGATCCAACATGAGCTTCCTGTCTGGAACTATACTGTCAGATGGTCTCTGGGCAGATCCCTGTGTCAGTCTCAGGACCCAAGAAAGTTGAGGGGCTTTCCTTTTGTGAGGATTGCAGGAGTCTGTGGCAAGAGAGTGGGCTACTGGGGTCTCTCACTTACCCTGTTCCCACACTGGACAACCTCTCCAGGCTCCCAGTTGATCCCAGCAGAGCAGACTACCTAGTTTTCCTCTCCTTCCTTGTCTTAGGTATTTCCTGTCCCTTCCCTGTGGAATTCCAGTGATCTGGCTTAGGTGATCAGTTTGAAGCGGGATTATCTACTCTCTGTTTTGGTTCCTCTTTGTGGAGGAGCCAAATACCAGATGCCTGTAGTCAGCCACCTTGAAGAGACATTCTTGATTGGCTTCTTTAGCTTATCTTAATAAGTTCAAGGTTATCCATGTTGTAGTATGTATCAGTACTTCATTCTTTTTATAATACTACATTGTATGGATATACTGTGTTTTCTTTATACTTCAGATGATGGATTTTTGGGTGACTTCTACTTTTTGGATATTAACAATGCTGCTATAAATATTTGTATACAGGTTTTTGTGTCAGTATGAATTTTCAATTTTCTTGGGTGTATGCCTTGGAGTGGAATTGTTGGGTCTTAGGGTGTCTCTATGTTTAGCTCTCAAAATGACTTTCAAACTTTTTTCCAAAGCAACTGAAAAATTTTACATTCCAGCTAACGATATATGAGGTTTCCAATTTCATCACACACTTGTTATTGTCTATCTTTGTGATTATATCCATCCTAGTGTGAGCTCTTAATAATTCTTTCTTTCTTTTTGAGTCAGAGTCTCACTGTCAACCAGGCTGGAGTGCAGTGGCACTCTCACAGTCACGGTCACCACATCCTCAACCTGCTGGGCTCAGGCAATCCTTCCACCTCAGCCTTCCAAATAGGTGGAACCACAGACACATGCCACTATGCCTGGCTAATTTTTTTATTTATTGTAGAGATGAGGTCTTGCCAAGTTGCCCAGAACGCTCAGGCAATCCTTTTGCCTCTGCCTCCCAAAGTGCTGGGATTACAGGCATGAACCACTGTACCAGGCTTAGTGTGTGTGAAATGGCATTTCACTGTGGTTTTGATTTGAGTTTCCCTAATGACTAATGATTCTGAGCATTTTTTCATGTGCTTATTGGCCATTTGTATGTCTTCTTTGGAGGAATATCTATACAAATTCTTTGCCCATTTTATTTTTTAATTTAATTTAATTTTCAAGTTGTGGAGTACAAGTTAGGATGGCATACATAGGTGATTAAGGTACAGGTAGAGTGTTTGACTTTTCATTGGACCTTACTTCGCCTGGATTAAGATCAGGCACGCTTACTGATGTTATGTGCCCCTCGCCCCCAGCAGTGTCCTGCTACTACCAACCCCTCTTTTGTAGTATTATGATACGTGTTCAGGGTCCACTTATGAGTGAGAGCATGTGGTACTCAGTTCTTTGTTTCTGTGATACACTACTCAGTATGATAGACTCCAAATTCATCCAAGTTGCTGCAACATGGCTTTTTTAAAAAATGTGGTACATGTATATATACAATGGACTATTATGAAGAATACTTTGCCCTTTTACAAAATTTTATTTTTGTTTTTGAGTTGTGAGGTACATATGAGGATTTGCTGCACAGGTAAAATGCATACAGGTGAGGTTTGGGCTTCTGGCGAGCCCTCTCTCCTCTGGCAGTGGACATGATACCCAGTGGGTGGTTGTGTACCCTTTTCCCCACTCCCTCCCCCTGAGTAGTGCCCAGTGTCAGTTGTTCCCAGTGTGTACCAGCTGTGCTTGCATGCCCAGTGTTCAGGGCCTGCTTATACATGAGAACATGTGGTATTCACATCATTTGCAAAGAGAAATAATTTAACTTCCTCTTTTCCTGTTTGAATACCCCGAATTTCTTTCTCCTACCTGATTGCTCTGGCTAGGACTTCCATTTCTATGTGAAATAGACGAGGTGAGAGTGGGAATTTTTGTCTTGTTCCAGTTCTTAGGGATGCATTCAGCTTCTGCCTGTTAAGAATGATGTTGACTGTAGGTTTGTCATAGTTGAACTTTGCTCATTTTTATTTGGGTTATTTGTCTTTTTATTAGTCACCTGTAAGAATTCTTTATTTATCCTGAATGAAATCCTTTCTATCAGATAGATTATTTGCAAATGCTTTCCATTCTTTGGGTTGTCTTTTCACCTTCTTGATGGTTTTATTGAGGAACAAATGTTTTAAATTCAGATAAAGTCAAATTTATCTATATTTTTTCCCTTTTTTGCTTGTGCTTTTGGTGTCATACCTGAGAAATAACTGCCTAACACAAGGTCACAAAAATTCATACCTATATTTTCATCTAAATGTTTTCTAGCTTTAACTCTCATATTTAAGTCTCAATAGATTTTGAGTTAATTTTTGTATCTGGTGTGACTTAGTGGTCAAACTTGACTCTTTTGCGTGTAAATATTCAGTTGTTCCAGCACAACTGAAAAGATGATTCTTTACCCCTCTTAGATTGTCTTGTCACCCTTGTCAAAATTGGCCATAAGTGTAAGGGCTTACTTGTGGACTTTCACATCTTAAAAAAAAACAAAACTATATTACTATTTTTACACCAGTACTACACTATTTTGATTACTGTAGCTTTATAATAAGTTTCAAAATTGAGAAGCGTGTGTTCTTCAACTTTATTCTTCTCTTTCATGGTTGTTTTGGCTATTTGGGGGGTCTTTGCAATTCTACATACATTTTAGGACCAACTTGTCAATTTATGCAAAAAAAGTAGCTTAGGTTTTAACAGGGGATGCATTGAATCTGTAGAGCAATTTGAGAAATATTGTCATATTAATAATAGTAAGTATTCCAGTTTATGAATGTAAGATATTTTTCTAGTCATTTAGGTCTTCTTTAACTTCTTTCAATAGTGTTTTGTAGTTTCCAGTGTACACGTCTTGTACTTATTTTGTTAGATTTATTCTGAGGTAATTTATTCTTATTTAATGCTATTATAATTGGAATTGTTTTATTTTCTTAGTTTCATATTTAGATTGTTAATTGCCTGTTTATAGAACTAAAATTGATTTTTGTATATTGATCTTGTCTTCTGTAACCTTACTGAACCCATTTATTACTTCTAATAATTCTTTTGTGAAAAGAGCTTTCAAAAATATTTTATCACTTTTCTTACTCTTCTCCAGGAGAATAGGAGTATATAATCTGATGGATGAAAGCCCAACACACAAAGCATGAGCCAAGATTTATGGATCTTTTATCTTCTGGCACAGTGTCTTTTTTTTTTTTTTTTTTTTTTTTTTTTCTGCCTTCTCCATAGCTTCTTGGCCCCATTTGTCAAGCCAAACTGAGCAGAGTCTCTATTAAGGGGTGGATAATATGCATTCTCTCCTATTCTGTACCAGTTTATCTATGACTATAAGAAAGTGAGCTGGGATGAAGCAGAAGACGGTGATTGGAAGGATGTAAAATGAGTTTGGGGCCAGGCTCATTGGCTCATCCTGTCATCTCAGTACTTTGGGAGGCCGAGGCGAGTGGATTGCCTGACCCTGCAGGTTCGAGACTAGCTCAGGCAACTTGGTGAGACCTCGTCTTTACAACAAATCAAAAAAATTAGGGACATCCCCTTTGGGTTCCCTCCCACCATGGGAGCTTCTCTGTCCTCTAAATAAATCTTGCTTACTCAAAAAAAAAAAAAAAAAAAATTAGCCGGGTGTGTTAGCACACGCCTGTAGTTTTGGCTACTTAGAAGACTGAGGTGGAAGGATCTCCAGAGCCCAGCAGGTAAACACTGGAATGGCTGTGAGTGTGCCACTGGACTCCATCCTGGGCGATGGAGTGAAGAAAAAAAAAGAGCTTTGATTCTGGGCTCTGCTGCTAACTGCATTTGCAACCTTGTGCAACTTACATGGAGCCATCACTCTTGATGTTTTTGTCTCTGAATTAAATGTACTAATCATTACATAAGTTGACTGACATGGACTTCAGAATCATCCAGAACAGCGCCTGATACCTAGTACATCCTCAACAAATATTAGCATCCTTGCATTTCTCTCTTAGTCCAAAGTAGGGACTTTCCTCAATACTGACCAAGAGATCAAATTTGCTGACCCATTTAAATTGTGATTTGGCTTTGGGGTAACTAATACCCACACATTTTTATCACTTGACATGAGCACCAAATGAGTGTCTGCTTAGTTATCCCGAAAGTCTCCCCCCACACCCAATTAAGCATGATTTCAATAGCCCCCTTTTAGGTGATGCATTTAAAGAAAACTTTCAGAGATAGTAAAACCAGTTGACTGCCAAGGTCGTGCCCCCCCCTTCACAGACACCGTAGTAGATCGAAAAAATATGCGTTTTTCTCTGGAGATCAGGACGTAGGTGTTTAATCTGTTTTTGGAATATGGTGAGTTCTTAGTGCTATAGTCATTTCAGCTGTGACTGGCGGTGGATGATCAGAGATCATTCTTTGTGATGAAAACAATTTTCCTCACACCTTGAACATCATGATGAATTCGTCATGAGGCTCTGTTATTATCTGCTTTGTGTCACTTTTGTGATTTTCCTCCTCTGCCTTCCCATCCCTCAGAAAAGGTACAATTACAAATTCACAAAACAATTGAACTCCAGGTTCGAAGTAGCATTTCACCCTTGGCAACCAGAATCTTTAATTCTTTTGCACCTTGTAAGTGAAAAGATAAAGGATAATACTTTATCGTGGTGAACAAGAAACAGTGTTTGCTATGTAGGGGACTCAAAGTGCTTATAATATAGGCAAAAACTGCAATTTTAGATTTTGGCTGTGAAAGACTTTACATATTATCAGAGTGGTATATACTGTACTGTTCTATTGATTTATTAGTTGAGCTGCTAAAGTCCAAAGATCATTGAGACCCAGTCTTTTTTTTTTTTAATTTTTAATTTTAAAGGTGTGGCATACACTTCAGGGTTAGGTATACAAATGGTCATTGTACAGGTAAAGTTTGGGCCTCACTATGGTCCCCACTTCACCTGGTTTGAGATCAGGTACCCTTACTGATGAAGTGTGCCCCTCCTCCACTTCCCTGGCAATTTCCCACTACTGCCAATCCCTTTCTTATAGTATCATGATAATTGTTCAGGGTCCATCTATCAGTGAGGATACATGGTACTCGGTTTTTTGTTTCTGTGATATCACTCAATATTATAGACTCTAAATCCATCCAAGTTGCTGTGAAGTTCATAATTTTGTCCTTTGTGGTTGCATAATATTCCATTGTGTGTATGTGCTACGTTTTTTTTTTTATCCAGTCCACTTTCTGTGGGCAGCATGGTTGGTTCCATGTTTCTCCTATTGTGAATAATTCTGCAAAAAGCATGTGTGTGTAGGTATCTTTTTCATAGAGTGATTTGAGTTCTTCTGGGTATATTCCCAGAAAGGGGATTGCTGGGTCGTATGTAAGATTAATTTTTAGATCTCCTAGGAATCACTACACTGGTTTCCACTGAGGTTGTACTAGTTTGCACTCCTACTAACAGTGTAGAAGTGTTTCCTTTTCCCTGCATCCTCTCCAACATCTGTTGTTTTTTGAGTCATTGATGAGGTCCACCCTGACTGGAGTTAAATGGCATCTCAGTGTAGTTTTAATTTGCATTTCTGTGATGATTAGTGAGGCTGAGCGTTTTTTCATGTATCTGTTGACTGCTTGTATGTTTTCTTTTGAGAAGTATCTATTCATATAGTTTGCCCTCTTTTTAATGTGACTATTTGTTTTTTTCTTTTCAGCTCATTTGTGTTCCTTAAAGATCCTAGATGCTAGGTTTTTGTCAGATATACAGTTGGCAAATATCTTTTCCCCAGTTTGTGGGCTGTCTCCCTGCTCTCTTGATGGTTTCTTTTGCTTTGCGAATGTTTTTCAGTTTGATAAGGCTCCACTTGTCTATCTTATCTCTTATGGCTTGGGCTTTTGGGGTTTTGATCAGGAATTTGTTGCCAGTTCCAATTTCTATAAGGGTGTCTCCTGTGTATTCTAAAGTTCTTACAGTTTGAGGTTTTATGGTTAGGTGTTTGATCCATTTAGAGTTGATTTTTGTGTATGGTGATAGGTTGGGATCTTGTTTTAATCTTCTGTGTATGGTCAGCCAGTTTTTCCAGCACCATTTCCTGAATAGGTTCTCCTTTCCCCAGTGGATGATGGTGGAGGTTTTGTCGAAGATGACTTGGTTGAGAAGTTGAGGTTTTGCTTCTAGAATCTCTATATTGCTACATTGTTCTTTATGCCTGTTCTTGTACCAATACCAGGCTGTTTTGATTATTGTAACCTTATGATAAAGTTTAAAGTCTGGAATTGTGATACCTCCTGCTTTGTTTCTTTTGCTGAGGGTTGTTTTGGCTATTCGTGGTTGTTTATGCTTCCATATGAATTTCGAGACCTGGTCTTTCTTAAGGTATAACTTTTGAGAAACAAGATTTAATAATATGCCATTGATACAGGTAAGTAAAGTGTGTATGTTTATAAAGGTACTTATTTATTAATTTACATTTATTAATGTAAAATACAATACTCTTTATAATGTTTAGTTCCCACAGACTGACAGATTTGCAGTAAGATTTCTTCAAGATGAACTTTTCCTTTTTTTTTTGAGTTGGAGTCTCACTCTGTCATCCAGACTGGAGTGCACTGGCCGCTCCCAGCCACCACAGCCTCGACCTGCTGGGCTCCGGTGATCCTTCCGCCTCAGCCTTCCAAGTAGCTGGAACTACAGGCGCATGCTATCACGCCCGGCTGATTTTTTTTTTATGTATTGTAGAGATGAGGTCTCGCCAAGTTGCCCAGGTGGGTCTCGAAC